>NC_065585.1:36845000-37142500 GCF_024542745.1 Macaca thibetana thibetana
TCTGGTTGACTTAATAGGACCCAATGGAGAAAGAAACATGTTGTAATAACATATTCTAAAGGTTAGCTTGCAAAGGTGTTTCTTTGTCATACACTTCCATTCACTGATAGAAAAACAGCCTATCGTTAACCTTTTTTTTAAAAAAAAAATGGAATTAGAAGTTACAAGTGCAGATTTGTTACATGGATATCTTGTGAAGTGATGAAGTCTGGGCTTTTAGTGTACTCATCACCCAAATAGTGTACATTATACTCGATAGGTAATTTTTTTATCCCTCTCTACCCTCCACCTTCCCATCTGTTGAAGTCTCCAATGTTTATTATTTCCCTTTGTACGTCCATGTGTATCCATTGCTTAGTCCCCACTTATAAGTAAGAACATGCAACATTTGACTTTTTGTTTCTGAGTTATATAAATGGTTTCCTTTACATTTTAACTTCCAATTGTTTGTTGCTGTGTTCAGAAATACAGATGATTTTTGTGTAATTGATATTCTATCTTGCAATCTGACTAAACTCACTTCTGAGTTCTAGTAGATTTTTTTTTTAAGACACCGTAGGATTTTCTATATTGGTGATCATGGCATTTGCAAATAAAATTTTACTTCTTCCTTTCTGATTTTGAGTAACTGTACATCTTTTTCTTGCTTAATTTCACTGGCTAGAATCTCCAGGACAACACTGAACAGAAGTAGTGAAGGGAACATCTTTGCCTTGTTTTAAATGTCTAAGAGGAGATAACAGATTTGACCACAGGGCTCTCATTTTCATTGGATGTTTTTTAAAACTGATAATCTAGGGAACATATTAGGGAATGCTAATGTAGCGAATATATGTGTAACATAGACAATCCTTTTTTCCTTAATTCAGGATTATTAATGAGGGGTAACCAACATAATGTAGATAAAGCACTTAGCTTACTGTAAAGCGCGTAGTAAGTGCCCAAAAGAGATTCAAACATTAAAAGCTAATTCAGGCCACACACAGTGGCTCATGCCTGTAATCCCGACACTTTGGGAGGGAACTGGAGGATCACTTGCCTCTAGGAGTTTGAGACCAGCCTGGGTAACATGGCAAAACCCTGTCTCTACAAAAAAATACCCAAAATTTAGCTGGGTATAGTAGTGAGCAACTGTAGACCCAGCTACTCCGTAGACTGAGGTGGGAGGGTCGCTTGAGCCAGGGAAGTCTAGTCTGCAGTGAGCAGATATCAAGTCACTGCACTACAGCCTAGGCATCACAGTGAGACCCTGTCTCAAAAAAAAAAAACTAATTCAAATTTGAACATTAATTCTACATTTGTTGCATGCTTACTCTTTTGATAAGATCACTGTTAGTGATATTACAAATCTAATGAATATGAAAATTAAAATAACTTATTAAAGATGTGATTAAGTTAATTTAGGGTTTCTCTACCCTATAAAGAAAATAAATGTATATTCTCTCAGAATTATAAAGAATGATTGTCTTCACAGCTCAGACTTGCCAGATTGCAACCTTACCCTGCAGAGACAGGCCTGACCAAATCAAATGTACCTCACCGCCAACATGACTGTTACTAGTTTAAAGGTTGGAATGGCCTTTGTGAAATTTTCTCCACATAGATAGGAAAACGGGTAAACATGCCTGCATTATGACCTAGCCTCGTCCCTGAGAAATAAGAAGACGGTTGACCCTTTCAAGTTCTTATGTGTGCCATCATACGTGTAAGAAGGTTTTAACTATGTGGGAAATCTTGGAAATCATTATCTGGTCTTTAACCATTACTTGTTCAAGAGGAAATGAAAACATTTCTGTGGACGCCATGGAAAGCAAGGATGTAATTTGATAATCACAAAGAAAAACACAGAAAGTACATGCAGCTTTACCTTGCATTTCATTTTTGATCCAGAGAGTCCCAAACTAATTGTTTGTGCTGGCGTTGTAAAACCATAGATAAGTTTATCAATCAATTTTATCCTGAATTTTCATTTGCCTGGTATAGTTGGTTTGTTCCTTTTGGTGTAAGAATTCTCAAGAACAGAGGAGAACCAGCTAATTGCAGGTGATATGCCAAATATCTCTTTCCTGTTACAGGAAATTTTTGCTTTAAAACTAACTGATTATGTGGCTCTAATGAATCACTGTCCCTGGGACAATAGTTTCCTGACATTTCAGAAAAGCAGTTTATAATAATGCTTACATATGGGTTTGGTATTGTATGCTGTTAAAAGAATCAGCAGGTCTAGACTGGAGTTTATTTTTTAAGTTTATGTTAATGATCTGCTGTATTCCAAACAGAGGGTCATGTGATTGAGTGCATACCTTGAAGCAAGAATAATTGGGTACCAGGAAGTAGTCACACTGCCTATGCAATTGTTGAGGGGGTGGGGGAAAAAGATTCATCAGGCCTTCATTTCCTAACTCTGGTAATGCATGAAGAAAAGGTACCTGGATCAACAGATAAGTACTTATGATACTGCCTCAGAACGGTCATTAAAGGCCAAAAGACTTTAGTTTCAAGCGTTACCAATATTACCTACTTTAGATACATTTACTAATTTATCTTGTTTTTCTTATTTTAATCTTATCTCCTACTTTTATGATAAAAAGGCAAAACTATAAAACTGACATGCAAAATAACCTATTTGTCTGAAGTATTTATCAATATTTTCTGAGTTATATAGTTGATGTTATGAATCTATAATTTCTAACATTGTTATTTTCCTTCCTTGTGGTTATAAGCACTTACACTACTCACCCATTGGCAACTGGCCAGTACCCCCAGGTCTTGAAAATAATTATTAGTGGCTTATGATGACTTCAGCTAATTCCTTACGAAACCTAAGAGGAAAGAACTGGAATTCACAAATTGGAAAACTTTGAGTTTGGAAAAGTATCTATTTTCTCATATATTTTAGTGCGGTCCTTTGGTCTTTCATGCATTTGTAGCCACATAGAAGAATCAGATCACAAATGAGTTTTTCTAAGGCAGATATTAAAATAATAACACTTGAAAATGATCATTAGGAGAGTTGAGATATTTTTCTTAGTTTCTGTCTCTTCATATATTTCTTTTTTTATTTCTTTATTTATTTATTGTTTTTGAGACGGAGTCTCGCTCTGTCGCCCAGGCTGGAGTGCAGTGGCAGGATCTCAGCTCACTGCAAGCTCCCCCTGCCGGGTTCCCGCCATTCTCCTGCCTCAGTCTCCCAAGTGGCTGGGACTACAGGCGCCCGCCACCACGCCCGGCTAATTTTTTGTATTTTTAGTAGAGACAGGGTGTCACCATGTTAGCCAGGATGGTCTCAATCTCCTGACCTCATGATCCGCCCGTCTCGGCCTCCCAAAGTGCTGGGATTACAAGCGTGAGCCACCACACCCGGCCTCATATATTTAATAAATATCTATTTTTCTGCATAATTTTAGCTCATTTCTTTTGACGTCTTATTTGAATACTACAGATATATTCTAAGACACACTCAGTAAGCAGTCTTTTAAAACATTATTCCCTATGGACCTTTTAAAGAAAAATAAAACAGAAAATTGAAGACAGAGCTTTTTGAGTTTCTTTAAATCTCAGCTTCCAAGTTCCATTATATTCTATGCATGATTTAATTTTAAGTATAAAATTCGTAATTTTGTGTTCGTCTGACATGATGGTAAGTCAATACTTTTAAAGTTTTTTTTTTTTTTTTCCTTTTTTTTTTTTAAGTACTGCTATGAGGGCATTTGTGTTGACCTCATGAAGCAATAACCCTTTTCATTGAATTAAGAACTCTTTGACCAGAGTTCTTCTAAATTTACAAAATATTATCTTAAGAAGATTCTTTACCAGCCTTTTAAAACGGAGAACTGCCTTTCAACTATTGTGTTATTATATACTGGTCATACAAAATGCCATATTATTATTACACAGTCATGTGGATTTTAAAATTTAATTAGTGAAATTTAATTATATCAGAGTGCATGACTTCTATTAATGTTTTGGATAACTCATCTAATCAGTGAGATATTCTTAAACAAATGTTTTTGTTTTTGTTATGTCTTATTAAGATGGTTAATAGTTATCTATAAGAAACAAGCCAAAGGTTTCATTCACATTAATAACTCTGCCTCAAGTAATTTCATTTGCTTTTGGTACATGTGCCCACTCTTATTTCCTTCTATGCAATCTTTTAGTTTTCATTTTCTATTTTATAAACATCATAATTATAAGTTGATTTCAGTATCTCACATTTCTTTCTTCTCTGTTCGTTCCTTTTCCACATGGAAATTCTAAGATAATGCTTTTTTATTCTTAACTTTCCCTAAATGAAGACATCGGCCACAAACATTAGATAATTTAATAAAAAGCATCATGAAATGATAATATCATGAGAAGTATTGCAGGTATTACATAGGCTTAAAAACTTTAAGTAAAAATTAATATAGCAAATAAACAGCAGACCTAGTGCTCAAATCCAGGTCTTCAGACTACTAGACCTATGCTCAAATTCCCCCCCCAACACCTCAAAAAGGATCCCTTATTCTTATCATATATGTAATACATATTCATTTGTAAACCTTAAAAATTAAATATACAAAAAGAAAAAATAAACAAAAGTAAATCATAACCAGTGTTAACATAATGGCGTATACCCTTTTTAATCTGTGCTGTCCAGTATGGAAGCCACTAGCCCTATGTGGTATTTAAATGAAAAGTAACTAAAATTAAATAAAATTTAAAACTCAGTTTCTTAGTTTCACTAACCACACTTCAAGTGCTCCACAGCCATAAGAATGGCTAGAGACCACCATATTGGAGTACTTCATGATGAAAGATTCTATTGAGGATGCTGTGAATGTAAACTTTATTTCATGCACAAAGAAGTGCGTATACACACATGCACACAGAGTTATATACTGGTTGAACAACACAGGTTCGATTCCACTGATACACAGACATTTTTCAATAAAAGTTACACCAAGTGTGGCTGTCTTTTCTACCTCTCCTTTTCTCCACATCTTCTGCCTCTGCTACCCTGAGACAACAAGACCACCCCCACCTCTTCCTCCTCCTCCTCAGTCTACTCAACATGAAGATGTGGAAGAAGATAAAGACCTTTGTAGTGATTCATTTCCAGTTAAGGAATAGGTAATATTAATTTTATATATTAGGTAATAATATAATAGGTAATAATAATTTTCACTTCTTTATGACTTTATTAATTTTCTCTAGCTTGCTTTATTATAAGACGGCAGCATATAACACACATAATATACAAAGTATGTGTTAATCGACTCTAGGTTATCAGTAAGGCTTCTGGTCAATAGTAGGCTCTTGGTAAAATTTTGGGGGAGATTTCTGAATTCTCAGGAGGACAGTGTCCCTAACCCCCACATTCATTGTCCAGGGTCCACTTTATGCATGTACAAATGTGTATTTTAAAAATATAAATGGGTCGTACTACACATAATATTTGTAGTGTGATTTTTTTCACTGAACATTTTTTTCACTGAACGTTTCCCATGTTAGCATATGTAATCTGGATAATCATTTTAAAGCACAAATTGTTCATTGTACCTATATACTATAATATATTTAATCAGACTTCTCTTTCTGTACTTTTATTTTTATTTATTTATTTATTTAATTTATTTTTGAGACAGAGTCTCACTCTGTTGCTTAGGCTGGAGTACAGTGGTGTGATCACAGCTCACTGTAGCCTTGACCTCCCAAGCTCAAACAGTCCTCCCATTTTAGCATCTCGAGTAGCTGGGACCACAGGCACATGCCACCACACACAGCTAATTTTTTTTTTATTTTTTGTAGAGACGAGGTCTCCCTATGTTTCCCAGGCTAGCCTGGTCTCGAACTCCTAGGCTTAAGCCATCCTCCCCCATCAGCCTCCCATAGTGCTAGGATTACACGTGTGAGCCACAGCACCTGGCCCTCTTTGTATTTTTAGATGATTGTTAATTATATTAAAGTGATAAGCAATGATACAGTGAACATTTCTGTATATGCAACTCTATACTTTTATCTATTTCCTTAGGATGAAACTCTAGAAGTGGATATTTTAGACAAAAAGGTACACATAGTTTTAAGACGTTCACTATAAAGACCAAATTGACCTCCAGAAAATAGTTTAACAATACACATCTTCACCAGCACTGTGAGACCTTGCTTATTAATCCCTACGCTACCATAGCTGTTAGATTATTTCCTTTTAAAATTTATGAAAACTTCATATACTTTATTTTTCAACCAACAGTCTCCTCAGAAATTTTATGTTTAAGAAGTAGTATGCCAACTAAATAAATTGCACAGAGTGTGAACTAAATCTGGAAAAAATTAAAATGTAATTTAAAATTATATATGTATATATAATTATTTATAATACGTAAAATATGACATGTGTATATAACTATATAAAATGTAAAAAATATTAAATTATATATATTTATATACTTAAGTTTCCACATATGTCAATGCTTATAATTAGAATTAACTTTCACTTAATATTTTAACAGGCACATTATTATTTTCTGCAAAACATCTTAATTATGACAAAATTGCCACTACACAGCCCATTTTGAAACCACAATAATACATTCCAGGGTGTGTTACGCTGGGAAATTGCCATAATGGGAAGAATGAAGTCACTTGGCCTTTAAGCTGGTGCGTCATAACATGCTCAAGGAAAGTAATATCTAATCAGAAGGCATGTATTACAATGGCTACTTACTTAATTGAAACTAATTACATTCTAGTTCCAATAACATCTCTTTACTCCATATGATTTTTTTAAAGACTGTGTTCTCTAAGAAGATTTTTATTGTTCATTAAATTTGTCTTCTTTAAAGTACCAAAACTTAGAATATATACCTTAATCTATAAAACTAACTAGAAACAAAGCCTTTTCCTAATTGTAGAATCTGGCTTGTTGGTTCCAGTTCCCATGCCAGGTGAGTGATGATCTCTGCCCCCTTTGAGCTCACACATTCTCAGATTATGTGTTTTATGCCTATAGACCATAGGCAGTGCTACTTCTATACGTTACATTAGCTCAAGTTAGTTTCTCATATGATCTAATCATCACTAGAAAGCCCTGAAGGAATAGAATGCAAGGCAGGTAAAGTTTGATAAGAAAATAGAAGCTAAGGGGCATTAAAGGGTAGAGCTGTATGGTAGAAATGAATCATTGGGGTGGCGGAATGAGAGGGCTTGGAAAAAAAGACAAATTAGTATTTTCACATTAAACTTACCCACTTTGTGAGATTTAGATTGAAAGCCATTATGGTTTGCTTCACATTTAGGTTGAGAAGTTTTGGGGAGGAAGTGAGATCTGGGGGAGCCTTGATGCAGAAGGAAAAGTATATCCTGTAGGAAGAAAGGTAGGAAGAGGGAAGATGTTCCAAGAATAGAGACTAGAAAGTATGCTCAATACACTTGGAGTTGCAACATAATCACTTGGAAAGGAAATGAATATTTATGTACACTCTGCATTTACAACTATAACACCAGTGTGAGTAAAAGAAAGAAACTTTCATAAGGAAAGGCAAAAGATCCTAATCTCATTAATGAAATTATTTGGATCACTGGTATGTTAACACCTAGGAGCAAGATGAAATTCAACACATTGCTAAAATAGCACTGTTGTTTAAAGACTTAAATTACGGCTCAATCATTCTCATTGACGATTAGAAACTTAATCTTTGGAGTCTTCTTCATATATAGCACTATATATTCATATATAGCTTCAATAGCACTTTGTTAAAGACAAATTATAAAGAATTTCTGCAGTTTTTGATTCAACCTGTAATTTAAAAAGCCTCTCTACAGTAAGTGATTAGTAGCAATTGTATAATGTAAAAAATACACATTACCTTCTAGTGCACAGTTTTAAAATATGTCATTCCCACAGTGGTGTATGCCTGTAGTCCCACTTCAGGAAGCTTAAGAGGGAAGACTGCTTGTACCCAGGAGTTTGAGGACAGCCTGGGCAAAATAACAAGATCTCCATCTCAAAAAAAAATACTAATAATACAGTTGATCATTCCTTCGACTTATGGTTTATTTAATTGTTCTTGCTTCGTTTTTTGGTAATATATTCTTTAAGTATAGACCATGAAGAAACTCTGGAATGCTAAGTAATTTTACCATGTGCACTTAATTAATGTGATTTCTAGATATTCCACAAGTGAATATGATGTACTTTTAAGTAATCTCAGAAGGAAAAAGGTATGACAATGTGCAGTTGAGAATAATTGGAGTATGAATTAATGGTGTTATAGTAATGATGCCATAAGTGTAAGATGGAGACATTAACGTAAGATTCAGAACACAAGAGTGTCTAATGCCTCTCCCACTACCTCAGAGGAATTTTTAGTTTATAAAAGTGTAACATTTGAGAATGGCATATAAATTATCCTCTCAAATTCTTTTTAAAAAATTAAGTTAACAGTGTGCCTGATAAAGTTCCTTGGAGGAAATAAACTTCATCTGGGATTTAAAATTCTACAGTTCCATAATTTATTTAACCATATTGCTATAGAAACTATCATCACAGAAACCTTTGTTCCTTTAATAGGAATTGCAAAAATTGAGCAAAATTACACCCATTCTTATGTTTGGATTGGCAGTAAATTTCTTCATGAAACTTAGTAATTCAAGTAAATACAAAAAATAGAGGTGCAAATATTTTGTCAAGGGGGTGGGGATTAATAAAAGGATAACTTTAAAGGAAGTCTTCAAAGAGGCAATGAGGCTAACCACAATTTTAAACAATGAATGAGAGATTATCAAGTGGATGGTAACACTAGATCCTATTCTAAGTGCTGTATACACATTATCATAATCCTCAAGATTCTATAAAGTAAGAAATATAGGCCAGGCGCGGTGGCTCACGCCTGTAATCCCAGCACTTTGGGAGGCCAAGGCGGGCGGATCACGAGGTCAGGAGATCGAGACCATCCTGGCTAACACGGTGAAACCCCGTCTCTGCTAAAAATACAAAAAAATTAGCTGGGCGTGGTGTCGTGCGCCTGTAGTCCCAGCTACTCGGGCGGTTGAGGCAGGAGAATGGCGTGAACCCGGGAGGCGGAGCTTGCAGTGAGCCGAGATCGTGCCACTGTGCTCAGAGAAAACCTCTAAGAGGGTTGTCTTTGCACCTTGGCCCAAGAGCTAAGAATAAACAATTCAAGGGAACAAATGCAGAGAAAACAGCAGTCCAGGAACAAGTGTAAAGGTATGGAAAGACCAAAGGCTTTAGTTCCTGCAAGGAACTATGAGGAACTATAGAGCAATGAGAGAGCAATGAGAGCAATGAGAGAGGATGTGAAAAATTAGGAAGAAATCATCAGGCAAACCTTTTAGACCATGGTAAGGTGTTTGAATTTTATTCTAAGACACATGGAAGCCAGTGAAGAAGTTTAACCAGAAAAGAGATATGATCTCCTTCCTATTTTTAAAATATAACCCTGTGAAGAATGGATTCTAAAATGGATATGTGACATCCAAGTGGATATGTCAAAGGCAGTTGGAGTATAGGCGAATGGTCTGTGCTGGAGATGTAATTTAGATCCCTCTAAGTGGTTAAGATTACCTAGGAATAGAGTCTAGATAGAGAAAAGAAGATCTAGGACTAATTTCTGAAGCTTTCCAAACTCAAAAGCTGGAGTAGAAAAGAGGTGAGAGAGGTCAAAGCAGAACTTTGGCTAGCCAAGACAGCTGTCATGATTCATGGAGCACTGATGCCCATGACTTTTGCCCATCTGATCTAATCTGCTATCATTAAATGTGACTTTGCCAATATGAGATTTCAATTTGAGCTTGTGTTTTTGTCTTGTAAACTGTGCAAATATGGATTGGATTGGATTGGATTGGATTAATGGTATTAGTGAACATCTTTTGGCCATTCCAAATCAGTATATATTAAGGAGGTAGGGCTTACAGTAGATACACCGTTTCTTTTTAAATGTCCAAATCTTGAAAACGATGATTGTGTCGTTAAACAATGATTCCAACATCTATTATATCAGCCTGAAATTAATAAAAGTTGCAATTATTCTTGATATTAAATAATAACATTTTATATCTTAAGAAAAGATATAAACTATCCACAATAAAACTGCAGTCTTTCTAGAAAGAGTCTGTGTCTGGTTGTCCAATTACTCCAGTCCATCCAAACTTTGTCAATTTTTCCCTCAAGCTAAGTTTTATTACTTTTTCAAAAAAGTTTATTGTTTTAAAGTTAGATTTAATATGGGATAAACTGTATCAAAGAAAATGCAAGGACACAAACAGCAAAAGTAGTTTAATTTGGTGGATAAATATTAGTGTAGAAAAAGCAATATATTATCCTGTCTCATTTTTTGAATTTCTATATCAAATTAAGCTGGATACAAAGTCCAAATTTTCTTCAGGCAACATTTTTTGTTCTTCTAGCAGCAGTTTTCACTTAATACAAAATAACCCTGTGGCAAATGCCCAGATTTTGTATTAACACATGTAATTTTCCAGAAGAAATGTCAAGTTGTGTTGCTGGCCCCTTAATATGGATTGATCAGATGCAGTGTCTGAGTTCTATTAAGAACATCTGAAATGAAGAGTGGGCTAGAAAAGTGGGTATGTCAGTGGTAACTTTCATATTTTGTTTCAAGGGATGGACTGGTTTTTGCTAAAGCTGCACATTTCTCTGGGCTTGAATGAATTGGATAGAATTTCAGGCTGAGTGATGAAGTACAAACACTTGCATTCAGATCCTTTGTTATTTTACACATGTATACATGGCTGTCAAGGGAGTTTCTGGTTCCTTGTAATATTCATTAGCTTTGGGGGTCTCTTAAATCCAGCTGTAACATATAGCAATAGATCTGTACATCCAATTCCAACACCTCCTGGTCATCCTGCGTTGCCCATGGGTCACGTTTGTCAAAGTTAGTCTGTGAGATTTTTGGACCTGGAGTCTTGCCTTCTTCGGTGCTGAATTAATAACCATATCGTTTTTACTAAGCTTGATTACATTTGACTTTTATACTGTAAGAATCTATCTCCTTTTCTTGTAAATTTTGCCAAGACTGGTTCCTATATGTAAAAGAACCAATGATATTTAACTTTTTAAGTCATAAACCAGAATAAAATGACAACTGTTTTTTACCATAAATGGAGCTTGCATCTGATTTGAGCTTACGTTTGATTTTGAGCTGCTATGGCCACAGTTTAAAGTTTACTATATACTTACAACTCGGAATTAATCTTTTTTTTACTCACTTCTCTTTTTTCATCATGGGCATGGATGGAGAAGTTGATTCCTCACTTGTTAATATATCTACCTATGTGCTACATTGCATCTCCTTTTTTCTCCCTTTGAAAATCCTTAAATTTACCTTATTTTCTACATGTATTTTTCATGATACTAGCTTGATTACTCATTTAATATCAAGTGTTTTTTGAGCATCCACTATGTGTCAAACACTGTGCGTAAACCCTGGGGATAGAACTGTAAAGTTAGATTGACTTCATCTTGTTACAGAGCTTGGATCTAGTGAGGGAAACAGGTGGTCTATTACATTCTAGAATGGTAAGTGCTGCAATGGTGGAAATGCAGAATTCTAGGTGAACACAGGACTTGTGTAAACAATCATTTCTCTCTTCTATAGAATCAAATTCAGTAACTCTACTATATCACTTGGTCAATACCCACCATTTTTTTCTGTAACAACTTTACTTTTAGCATGATTTTACCCTCATTCTACTTAAAAGTATCATGTCCGTCTTTTACAGTCCCTTCTCTTGTGGGAATAGCTGGGTTTTCTGTGCACAGATCTATTAGTGTGGAGTACTTTCTGTACCAACTGCCAAGTGACCTGATGCTCTGTCATTCTTTAAATGTCTTCATACCGGAGGTGATGCTTACAGTAGTTTCTCCTTGGACTCTAAGCAACCTTTTCTAAAATGTCATGAAATACCCACTTTCTAGAAAGGAACATAAAGACCAGGGTCGCCAAGGACTCACTCAACATTCTGAGCCATTATGTCTGATGATCCTCATTATTTTCCATCAGTATGTGCTCATTTGTGGTCCAATGAGACACAACGTTTTTGGTTTGTTTTTGTTTTTTTTTTAATCCCCGTGACCTCTGTCTCAGAGCACTGGGGAAATGAGCAAGTATCTCAGATTGTGTAATAACCCTTCAGGATAACACTTGATCTAGACCCTAGACCATTTTTGCTAATTACCTCATTTATTTAAAACAAAACAAACTCCCTGCCATTTATTGAATCATTTTCTGTATCAAGCTCTTTTACAAGCATTATCATAGCAACTGTGCCATGTAGGTATCAGTATCCATATATTTTAGAAATAGAAAATAAGCCTAAGAGATTATGACTTGTCACCCAGTTAGTAAGTGATAGAACTCAGGATGTAAGCCCAGGTATTTGGACTCTTTTACATTATACTCCCTCCCTGCATTAGGAAATCTCAGATTTGTTCAGGTCCTGAGGGCACTGGAACTAAAGCTTGCAATGTCATAGGTGCCTCTTTTCCCCAGTGGTTGGGATATTTCATTAGTATTTCACCTATTTGAATTTAGAACCTGGATTGCAAAATGCAACCTGGGATACTTGTATATTGACTAAACTGTGATCAATTGCTTAACTTCTGTCATGGGTTTAACAGATAACCTAGCCTCCAGTATATTCCTGGAACTTCTCCTTTATCCCCAGTAGGATACTTACCTGACTCTAACATCTGACTGATGATTATTTCAACACATATATGGGACATCAGCCACCACCTGCCACCTTCCAAATTAAGCTAATTGAATATCAACTCGAATTATACCCAAGCCCAAATCGCCAAGTTCAGTGTAATTTTGATTCATACCACCTTCCTTTGGGAACCATCTTTCAGCTAGTCTTAGCCCCAGCTGCATTTATCCTGATCTCGCTTCTCTGTTTCCCCCGGTCAGCCTCTGAAAGAATAACACAGCTTTTGCCAAACTTCTTTAGGTTTTAACTGGAAATAAGAAAGGAAATGTATATTTTACTTCAGGCTTTATTTTGTTGCTCTGATTTTTCTTATTTCTTTTAATTTTTAAGTTCCTTCTCCACTTTGTAAAGAAGTCTTTTTTCACATTTCCATTAAATTCATGTCTCTGAAGCTTTACTTCCATTATGTTACACATATGAAATTTCTTGTCTCCTGTTACCTGATGTTCCTAGTCTGATAAACAGATTCTAACTACGATTTGATCAGAACTTAATATACCTCAGTCAGGCAGGTATATTCCCTACTTTCTTCCAACCCAGCCCATCTCAAAGCCTTTTCTCATTTCATTGCTCTTACCATGAATACCCTCTCTTAATCTCTCTACTGTCATCCACCTATCGTTTAAGGGCCCAGTTTTATCTCCACTCTTCTCTATAATCAGCACACACTAACCTCCCTTTATATAACTTATTGCCTGTGCTACTTCTTAAAATGTACAGCTTCTTAAAACATAAATCGAGCCAAATAATTTTCCAAGCTAAGACTTTTCAGTGGCTTTCGACTGCATTTAAATCAAAATCCATTCTCCATGCCAGTGACTTCAAAACCAGGTATTATCAGGCCCCTGCCTACCTCTTTATTATTGAGCTGGAATTAACTGATTCTTTCATTAAGAAGCAAAATGGAGATAGAGAGTTCCAAGAGAAAGAAGCCAGCCAAAAGGTTTTCAGTAAAATTCCTTTTATTATTTTTATCCAAGTTAATATTGAGTAATAATGAAATTTTACCCACACGGTTCCTCAGGCCTCAGCTGATAGTATTTCTTTTTTAATTTCAGAATTCTGGACAATTGTACTTGCTGTTCTTATCCCTCTTCTCCCCTAACTGAAGACAGGAAGATTAAATAAGATCCATCAGGCCGGGCACAGTGGCTCATGCCTGTAATCCCAGCACTTTGGGAGGCCAAGGCAGGCGGATCGCTTTAGGTCAGGAATTTGAGACCATGCTGGCCAACATGGTGAAACCTCGTCTCTACTAAAAATACAAAAATTAGCTGGGTGTGGAGGCACAAACCTGTAATCCCAGCTACTCAGGGAGGCTGAGACACGAAAATCACTTGAACTCAGGAGGCAGAGGTTGCAGTGAGCTGAGATCACAACACTACACAGCAGTCTGGGTGACAGAGCGAGACTCTGTCTCAAAAAAAAAAAAAAAAAAAAAAAAAACCCCAAGATGCATTAGATTGGGCACATTCAGGGTGGTATGTTTGTAGAGAGTAATTTATTATATAGCTTCAAATAGCTAGAAGGAGGATATTGAATGTTCCCCACACAAATAAATGTTTGAGATGATGGATATGCTAATTATCCTCATCTAATTACTATACATTATATGTGCAAAACATTACTACATACCCCATGAATATGTACAATTCTTATTGTTTAATTTTAAAAATAATTTTTTAAATAAAAAAAGATTCATGTATAATTAAGTCTAAGAACATGGTTGCTCATTTCTTCCAATGGTGGGAGTGGAGTACAGCCTTACCCATTCTTTTATGACCCATATGAATGATAGTGTTGACATCCAATGACAATGTTTCTTATTTGGGACTTTGAGAGGTAGGCTTTCACCATCTTCTAACTTGATAGAAACACAAATCAACAGGTATATATATTATACATATATATACACACACACACACATATATATGTGACAGAAAAGGGGATATAAGAATTTTATAGAACAACACATACTTAATTTTTCTTCCTTTACTGTAACTTTTATAAACTACTTGGGATGCAGTGGTTGGATCTTGTATTACTTGTATTACTATGTTCTAAGAACAAAAATTAGCTTTTCAATTCCATCACTTCCCAGGTTAAGGAAGAGATGTAATGCAGCAAATATTCAGAAATCTCCATTTGCAAGTAGAACATACCAAGGATCTTTTGCTTGCTTCATCTCGTGTGTCTGGCCACTTACTGTATTTACCCACATTGGCTTCCTCTGTTGCTCAAGAATGTTGAGCTGTTTCTCACCTCAGGTCTTTACACATCTGCCCAGAACATACTTCCTTTCATCTCTTTTCATGGCTATCTCTTCCTTCAAGTGTGTTACCTTCGCAAATCTTGACTACTGCCCAAGGTAAAAGAGGTTTCTTCTTTAATCTCTGTCTTAGCAACTTGATATCTTTTTTTTTTTAACAGAACTTTTTATAACTTTTAAATATTTAATTTATTCATTTATTTACTTTTTCAATTTCTTTCCCATTCAACTGTAGGCTCCATGAAGGCTGATTGTTTTGTTTTATTAACTATTGGATCTCCGAGGCCTAGAGCAGTGCCTGGAAAAAAGACATAATTAATAAGTATTTGCTAAAAGAATACCTCCCATTTCTCAATAGTAAGACAATAGTTATTTTTATGTACCTATGTCTTGATTCCTAAATTACCCAATACTATCTTTAAGGAAAGAGATAGCATCTTAAACCTTTTGATGAGAGGTTATGAAAATTTGCCTCCAATTAAATATCAAGTGATATAGTTTACATATTTATTTATTCATTCATTCATTTTTGTTTTTCAGAACTGCAGTTTTTTTGTTTTTGTTTTTGTTTTTGTTGTTGTTGTTGTTGTTGTTTTTTGAGACAGGGTCTCCATCTGTGGCTAGGCTGGAGTGCAATCTAATCATGGCCCACTGCAGCCATGACCTCCCGGACTCAGGTGATCCTCCCACCTCAGCCTCCTGGCTAACTGGCACTACAGGTGTGCACAACAACACCTGGCTTGTTTTTTGTATTTATTGTAGAGACAGGATTTCACCACGTTGCCCAGGCTGATCTCGAACTCCTGGACTCAAGCAATCCCAAAGTGCTGAGATTACAGGTGTGAGCCACTGCACCCAGAATGCAGTTCTTTACATACTTTTTAAAACCTGTGTGTCTTTATAATGTTCATCAACATCTTTTGGAAACTCCTTAAAAATTAATTTGTCTGGCAGGGGGAAATGTAGGTGTTTTAGAGTTTGAAACTTGTACAATTTGGTGGCAGGGGTCGGGGCGGCATTTGGAAAGAAAAACGATAATGGATACAAATTAGATACTGGTCCTTGGAAGGGACCTGTGTAAAAGAAGGGAAGCTAAAACTGAAGCTTCATTTAGCTCTGCTGTGAGTCAGCCTCCGTCCCCGGGACTGAACTCTTGAGTGCAGCATGTTTCTTCTTGTACTTAAGTTCAGCATTTGTAAGACATAACATTTGAGCCACATTCATCTCACAGATTATTCTGTCTGACACTTAATGCAGTCCCACCCATGCTCCACACTCCCACCATTCCTGTTTACTGCATTCAAAATAAATGCCAACTGGATAACAGTGTGAGAAGCCAACCTCACCATGACAGCTGTTAATACACTGATACTAATCCCATGTTATATTGGCGTTGCTCTAGCTTCATATTGGTCTGAAAATCTCATTCGTCCTCTCTCAAAAATTTTTCTAAAAGTCCCAAGTTTGCTTTTATCTTTTCTCCCTGAACTGTCACTCTGTATCAGAAATTGGCATCTATTTTATTGACAAGAGTAACTATTTTTTTCTGTTTATTTTTTTCTCATAGGACTTAGACTTTTGAGGGTAAGACAAATGCATAGGACAGCCCCTACATTGTCCA
The DNA here is from genome assembly GCF_024542745.1 of Macaca thibetana thibetana. Lineage (NCBI taxonomy): Eukaryota > Metazoa > Chordata > Mammalia > Primates > Cercopithecidae > Macaca > Macaca thibetana. The sequence continues at coordinate 36,861,629 of NC_065585.1, forward strand.
TTTGACTTTTTTTTTTTTAAATTTCTGACTTGCTCTATTTGAATACTTAAGGTCGATTTTAGTTTTACTGTTGAGGCAATAAAGTTAAGAAAAAAATGGGAATATAGTAAATATATCACTAAGAATTAGAGTTTCTCAAATAAAATTTCCTTGCAGCAGCAGAGGGGCAGCCTTCTGCCCTGCTGCTCATATTTTAGGCCAGTGAATTATTGGCTTTCACAGTGAGCTGGAGTTCAGTGGGTCTGGAGACTATCTGCCAGCTGTGAGGCAATGTTTAGGTTAAAAGATTTGTCTCAGAGATTGGGAATGCTGAAACACGGGTAAAGAAAATAAATGTCTTGAGGGACATTAACTTACAGAGAGAATATTTATCCCATATGAATACCTTGCTTGCCTGGAGTAACCCAGATATTTAACCTCTGAGGCGGCAGTTGAAGCAGAGAGTAATGGAAGTGATGACAATGAAAGCGAGAAGGGAGGGGGACAACTGCAGTGGGAGCTTAAGGGATTGTGATTTTTTTTTTTTTTTTAAAGAGGAGTCCCTAGGTAAGAAACCACAGACTGGGTTCTGTTAATCAACATTTAATCAGCACGTACCATGTGCTAGGTACTGTGCTCAACAACAAGAATATAGCAATGAATAGAACAGGGTCCCTGACTTTAAGGAACATACAGTATGGTAGGAATGGGGATGGTACCACCATAAGGAGCATAGTTCTACAGCCAAGAAGCTATATTAACCCTAGAGAACTTGGTTAGTAATATGGTTTGGCTTTGTGTCCCTCCCCCCCAATTTTATCTCATATTGTAATCCCCACGTGTAGGAGGGAAGGATCTGGGGGAAGGCGATTGGATGATGTGGGTGGTTTCCCCTATGCTGTTCTTGTGATATTGAGTGAGTTATCACAAGAGCTGATGGTTTAAAAGGGGCAGTTTGCCCTTTGCTTATTCTCTCTCTCCTACCACCATGTAAGACGTGTCTTGCTTCCCCTTCACCTTCGGCCATGATTGTAAGTTTCCTGATGCCTCCCCAGCCATGCAAAACTGTGAGTCAATTAAATATCTTTTGTTTATAAATTACCCGGTCTCAGGTATTTCTTTATAGCAGTGTAGAAATGGACTACTATAGTTAGACTAGAACCCGTGGATTAGCTCACCTAGAAAGCTGCTCATTCAGTGGGAAGGCATTCGCTTATCTTCCTAAAATTTTGGAGGAACTATACATATTTTAAGTAGCTGTCTAGAAAAATTTGAACTTTGTTCTTGACTGATTTTCCAATATCTAATAATTTTCTTCCTTGGAGTCAAGGTAGAATCAGAGAGTGCAGAGCCTACACATAGGATAATTACAGGGAAGAAGAAGGAAGAACTATTATTTATCTATTCACTCAAAAAATATTTATTAACACCAACCGTATGGTAGGCACTAGTTTAAGTTGGAGATACTAGCATGATCAAGACAGAGAAGCACTCTGCCTTCATCGAGTTTATGTTCAAGTTGAAGAAACAGACAATTAATAAACAAATAATATGATTGCAGAGTGTGATGTGTGAATCACACCCAAGTGAATAACGAATAGGGTGATGTTTTACAGTGTAATTGGAAATAGGAAGGCAAGTCAGAATGGAAGGACTATTTTAGATAAAGTGGTCAGGGAGGATTCTTAATAGAGGTGAAACCTCCAGCTTTGATAAGCCACAGCGGAAGCGGAGAGTGGTAAGATCTGAGACTGGAAATTCTGCTCTGATTTTGTTATAAAGCATAGCAGAATGTCATTGAAGAATGTTACACAAGGAGTTGTGATCTTATTTACATTTTTAAAAAGTCATTTATATGGAGACAAAAGTAGAAGTAAGAAAAAAAGCATGCATGGGAATGATAAAGACCAAAATTAGAATGGTAGTCATGTGTATATGGTTGGAGAAAGATGATTGAGATTTGGGGAGGATAAACAGGAAGAATTAATGTATATATAATGTTTCACTTCTTTAAAAAAAAAGTATGTTACCACTTAAGCAAGCTAAGAGGTGGTGATGTTGTACGCAATATTATTCTTTATTGCTTCTTATATTTGAAATGTATTTTAAGGCATGTTCTATTTGTATTTTAAAGGCATGTTTATTGCTAATTCAAGTGTCTAGTACAGCCAGTCAGGGAATGTAAAGGCAAGAGGCCCTCCAGTGGGTCTCTGGCACTTGAGACCCATATCCCCTCCAAACTAGGGCAGCTGCTACCCAGCCCTAGTTACCTGTTGCCAAGCAGGAACTCAGACCTTGTGTTGCTAGAGAAATCAGTAATCTGGTATTTTTTTTTTTTAAATGTGAAATGTCCTAATTTCAAAAGCTGGCAGTTAACTCAAATTAATGAAACAAAGCAAAGCGAAATGCTATGAAGAGCCAAACAAGCAAACAAAGGCAAATGCCTGTGCACTAGATTCAGCCCTCAGGTTACCACCCTGCCACCTCTGCATAATCTCTGTTGGCAAATTTAGGCAAAATGCTGTAAAATCTTTTCTTGTGGAGACTAATATTCAAGTAGAGAAGGTGAAAATATTCCAGGACCCTGCAGAAAGAGTGTACTAGCCAAGACTCCCTGGAGTCTCTGTGGGGAAGAGCTTTGGCTATGCTAAGGGAGATTCTTAGCTTCTTGTATACTTTACAGTCTGCAGATCCATCACTGTGAGAACCTCAAAAAAGAAGCCAGACTTTTCCATTGACTTCAAGGCTGTGTTAGCAAATGCCAGACTCAGCAGGCCCTTTCTATTGTATGTTAAGTTTCCAAACAGCTGAAAATAGTTTGTGCCAAGATCTCTATAAGGGTGACAAACATACAACATTCTATGTGCCCCAGGAGGCCAATTAAAGCTAGGAGACCACAGATGACAATCTCTGAATATAGTCACCACACCTCTCAGGACTGATGGCCATGATGTATTTTTCTAATTCTCTCCTCATCAGAAATGAAGCCTTGGATTGAAGATTATTTATTCATGGCTTTTGGTTTAATTTTTAGCAGAGGTATTTTGGACCTGAAAATCTCCTAAAAAGAAAATATTGCCTGGATGTCAAATGTATACATTTTCTTACCAATATCATTTCATGTGAGTGACTTACATAGCCTCTTCATATAGGTCACCCAGTTCATCAAAGTTTCTTTGAACACAAACTGCAGGCACTTAATAAAACCTCCTTAAAGTGCTGAAAAAAAATCTTTACAGTATGTTAGAAATCATTTGTGAAACCTTTTATAGGAATAAAGCATTCTTAGTTTACCAACTTTCAGACCAAAAAATTAGTCTTTTTTAAAGGAACTTGATCCCATTTCTATGTTGATTGACACATCTCAAATATTTTTCAGTTCTTTGTCAGAATATTCTTGTGTCTTTAGATGTAATATATTGTTATGTACAATTTATAAAATATTGTAATATATTATTACCGAAATGGGGCTTGAACAGTCACAAGGGGATAAAATGAGCAAATGCTCGTGTGGTGTTCTCATGAATACTTGTATAACTCCCAGCTACTATGATACCTTAGAAATGATTGGCATAGGGGGAGCCTTCTTGTGTGCATTATACTAAAGGCAGCAGTGGGTAAAGGAGAAAGAATGGTACTGATGTCAGAATCTTGCCTCGTAGAAAACAAAATAAAAATAAAATAAATACAAAACCTGAAAACAAATCTAAGAAATGATATTTACACTGTGAATGGCATTTTCGTATTTAGCTATTCACAATGTAAAGTAATCAAATTCCTTGAATGTTTAAACTAAATAAGCAAGTTCTCAAATCAAATAATTGCATTGTTTCCAAATGTGTATGGTTTTCTGTTCAGTTGTTTTACATATAATTTCCACTTACATTTTTATCCATTTAACATTGACTGCCAAGTAATTCTCTTGGCGATCAGCTGTATGTAGAACTTCAAAAATAAGATACTTGGAAGGTATCTTGCATAATATTACATATGTAATTCATTCTAGACAGGAATTATTGTTCAATCTATTTAAAAAAAAACACCAAATCTGTATTTATGTAAAGAGACTATGTATAAATATATAGGATATAGTTAGCAATGAAAACATTTATCTGGATAAATCAGGAAAAATGAACAAACCACCCCCACCCTGCAAAGAAGGCCTACTTACACACATTGAATTTCCTCATATAACTTCATAGACTTGTTCTTTATTTTGTTGTTTAGAAGCCAAAAACAAATAATGAATCCTGCCTGCCTTTTGCTACATATTGAAATAACAAAAACTAATAGGTCAGTAATAATTCAGCTCTACAATGTTAATCAAGCTTGATCACAAGGAGCCTTAGTAGGAAACATTCAGTCACCCTGTGGTTTGCCTTGCCAATGCCTTTCTACTCTTCTGCCTTACGAACACCACCACAATTTTGTTTGGGTAGTAATCTCCTAACCCCAGGCCCAGGGAATAAATTCTTACTAGTCTCCATTAGTCATAGGGATCTCATTCTTTATTGGTTTACATGTTTGAATGCAACCCAGTTCAGGAAAATGAGACCTAAGGAGATACTCTACTCCTTGGGGAAAGAAAATCTCTTTTCTTCCTGCCTTCTTCCTTTCCACTCTGAATATTCTCAAGTAATGCTGTAGCCATCTTGTGATCATGGATAGGGCTTGGGAGCACAGGAAGCAAAATAATTCCAGAAACATTTATTAACAAACACTTTGACATCGTTGAGCCTCTGAGGGAGCTGCCTATCTCCAGATTTCTTGTGAAGTGAGAGAACAAAGTTCTGTATGTTTGGATCACACCAATTTGGCCTGCCACTTGCAGCTAAAAACATCTTAGTAAATACATTCATCATGAAACAATTATGCTAAAAAGAAGCCAGAAACAATAAATAACAAATGTTGATTGAGTCATCATGAGGTATACACTATCATTGTCTTCATTTATCAGCAATGATGCCAAGGTATATAGAAAGGTTAGCATTATTGCTATCATGCTGCTGTGATCACCCAGATTTGGGGGCTCCATTGTTACATAACTTTTTGGCATGATATATTTGGTAGAAGAGTGCCTTGTATTCAGTAGCATTAAATCTTAGCAAAGCACAGGTACAGAGAACCTTTTACACATCCAACTTGTAAGTAAAATAGCTATCGATTTAACATAAACTCATATATTATTTTAAATACGATTTCAAGAGAAGGCTGACAAACAGGCTGACAAACTGCCTCCACCAGTATTTAATCAATAGATTTTCATTTTGCTTATGAATAGAAACCAGAAAGCAAGGAAAAGTTGGCTTTTTCAACACCAATCGTGTAAACAGAAATCACTGCCAATTGTGAGGGTAGTGGGGGAGTAACTGCATACTTGGGAAATAGAAATATGGTACCCAAACTGATTTCCTATGTGCTTCCAATGGGTTGTTACAGGAAAACCAAATATTAAAGACATGATACAGAGCCACATAATAGCCATTTATTCATGCATAGACTTTTGAATGCACAAGCCAATATATCTCTAATATGAACATATAACATAAACTGTAATTGTCTCTTATCTCTGTAATGGTTCTCTAGTGGTTCAATTCCTAAGTCCAATTTCTTTTGGCCTTCACCAGAGTATTTGCTTTTAAATGGCATTAAATTTCTGCCTCATTTGTGTTTAGACCCGTATTTCCATCAGTACTTTGATAATAAGATGATATATTTACAGACTAGCTTTTATTTCACTTTAGCTTAAAGATTTCCTCTTTATAGACTGGGATTATTGAAATAATTAGCTTTCTTATTAAACTATAATGGAAAACGAAAGAACGGAGATGGAAGGGAATGTAGAATGTCTCCTCATAAAAATATTGATAAAACAATCCTGCTGGAGGGTAACCTCTTTTAGGATGCACATTAATTTTTGGCAAATTTTAAAAATGTTCTGGGTTTAGATTACCCAAATCACACTCATGAATGTCTTGAAATGACAGCTGCAATAATACTAGGAATGTAGAAAGTTTTTAAGTTGATTTGTCTATTCAGAAAGAGTATGGGCAAAATTTAAATTAGGTCGGATTTGTCCTGTCTCCACCCCACTAAGGTTTGTGTTTGTTTGTAGTACAGCAGAAAGCCTATTCTCACTATGATCCTTTGGGCAAATTTCTTAGCATATCCAAGTCTGCTTCTCTTATTAAAAATAAAAAGGGATTCCATAGTCTCAGAGATTTTGTGACAATTACATGAGCTAATGCTTGTGAAAAGTTGTATAAAACATTAAAATTTCTAAACATTTACATTTCTTACCCCCATGCCATGAAAACTTACTCATTATGTGTCATTGTTTAGAGAAGCACTTATGGCTAGCTGTCATCTCTTCTAACTATTCGTGCTTTAAATTATTTTAACTAAAGGAAAGAACCATTAATGATGTTAATCTTGAGAAGTCCAAATTTGCCAGCCTTGTATGGTAAGCAAACAGATATATTAACTCCTTGTTCTGTATACACTGGGAAATTAATTTAGAGTCCTCTACAATTTCCCAGGTATTCCTTAGGATGGTGGGGGCCTCGGAGAGGCTTCAGCATCCAGTCATCTTTCACTCCCAGTCCCAATCCCTATTTACTGCCTTGCCTCTGTGACCTTTCTTTGTCTGTATCCTTAACCCCCTGTTAATTTCCCAAAGCTCCACTAACAAAAGACTTGGGTGAGTAGCCAACTTTTTATTAAACAAAACATTTGGGGAGGGAAATATGCCCAACATAGATGCAAAAAAGTAAAATTAATCACTAGAAGATTGTTTTAAACTGAGCTGTCTTTCCATCTTTGGGTATTTCTCACTGTGTTTTCTTCTTCTATTACATTCCTCTCCTCCCTGTCCAAGACCTCTAAACCCCCAGTTTGTGCCCCCATGCCCAATCAATTGAAAGTTCCCATAATATATTATGCAGAGCAACTTTTCAGTTTTCCCCAGCTCAATTTTCTCTCTCCAGACTATGCCTCAGGACCTTGCATAACTTAAAAATCTTGATGTCCACTAAGATATTTTCCTAAATGGAAGAACAGGGCAGAGAACTAAGCAAATGCATTGGTATTAGAGTTTGTCTTTAAAATGTCTTGAAGCACTATGCCAGATGCTTCTGTGCATTGTTTTATTTAACTTTCACAACCCTGTTACATGGGTTCTGTTATCCAAATTCTGTAGATGAGAAATCTGAGGCCACCTTTATATCTGCCCACTTGTTTTCGTTCTTTTAATATTTTGTTAAAGAGAAAGAATTTCATATAAACTAGATTTAAATAGTATTCTTATCTAAAAGAAGTAAACTGAGAGCCAATCAAAACCAGAAATAATGGGCTCCACTGATAGAAAATAATTGGAATAAAGTTTTATGTGTTTGGGGTGTGTGTGTGTGTGTGTGTAGCTCTCTCCCCTTCATTGATTTCATAGGAATATTGTAATTAGTCTTTACCATATTTATCCACTGATTATATACTTGATCTTATTGGTTATTCTGCTTTTTAAACTTATTTATAATAGTCTTCAGTCAATTATTGTCACAGCTTTGGAAGAAATTGACTTCTCTACTTTTATATCTAAGAGGAATTCATGAGTCCTTGTCAAATATGCACAATTAGTTTACAATAGTCCCAATGTTGTTGCTTCTTTTTTTTTCTTTTTGGCATTCTCAAATTATTTTGGGTTTTTGTTTATTATTTTTTAAATATTTGGGAAAATTCAACATGATTTTGTGGCATAAAGACAAATAATTTGGAATGTTATGTTCTGATCTTGTTACTCTCTCAAAATTTCTAAGAGATCTTGGGCAATTTTTAAAATTTTTCTAATTCTCTGAAACTTCGCTTTAAATGGAAAATAATGCCTAGCTCACAAGAATACAGAATACATTAAGGATGAGATAGTTATAAAGGGATCTTTAAGAGATTTTATAAGATATAAAATTAAAAGACATTTATATGTTATAATAGTATGGGTTCTAATTATGAATTACTATATGAAAATGGTTTTAATTGAGCTCAACATAAGAGGTCTTTACACTCCAAATAGTCTTAGTGATAAGAAAATGTTAGTAATCAAAAGAAAATCTTTTTGTTCTTATTTTTATCAGGTGTTCATACACATAACGAGCTAAATTATTCTACCAAAACCACAGAAACTATTATGAAAAATAATACTGTTAGAAAATATTTTTTTACTTTCAGATTTCTAAAAACATATGGTTGTGATGCTACCTTACTTTTTTTAGCAGTAGACATCATCTACCAACTTCCTACTAGAACTTAGCATGTGGGTCTCTTTCCTCTCCCTGTCCTATCATGCATACATTTGTTTCCCATCCCTTATCCTTCCACTACTGTTGAGGCACAATTTTAGTTAGATCATTGTTCAGTGTTCATATCAGGACTTTTTAAAGGCTCTTCAAACTTGTGCCATTGAAATGACTTTGCTTTCTTTACTTTTATTTTTTACCCTATGCCTGGAGTTAATAATTGCCTCATTTTTTCTTTATTTTAATTTTTTTAAATGATTTTTAGTGATGCAAATTCATTTCTATTACCTTGATCTATAATTATGATTGATTTATTGAAATAAATTAAACCCATTGTTTGGGATATTTAGAAAAGCAATTCAAATTAATAATTTCATTTTGCTTTTCCAAAGGACCGAAACAGTTAGTGTCAGCTGCAGTGTGCACTTGTAAGAAGTGAACAGTGCCTATATTTTTGCATATATTTGCTATGGCTTTTGGGTTTTTTTTTCTTTTTCTTTTTCTTTTTTTATTATACCTTAAGTTCTAGGGTACATGTGCATAACGTGCAGGTTTGTTACATATGTATACTTGTGCCATGTTGGTGTGCTGCACCCATCAACTCGTCAGCACCCATCAACTCGTCATTTACATCAGGTATAACTCCCAATGTAATCCCTCCCCCCCACCCTCCCCGTGATAGGCCCCAGTGTGTGATGTTCCCCTTCCCGAGTCCAAGTGATCTCATTGTTCAGTTCCCACCTATGAGTGAGAACATGCGGTGTTTGGTTTTCTGTTCTTGCGATAGTTTGCTGAGAATGATGGTTTCCAGCTGCATCCATGTCCCTACAAAGGACACAAACGCATCCTTTTTTATGGCTGCATAGTATTCCATGGTGTATATGTGCCACATTTTCTTAATCCAGTCTGTCACTGATGGACATTTGGGTTGATTCCAAGTCTTTGCTATTGTGAATAGTGCCGCAATAAACATACGTGTGCATGTGTCTTTATAGCAGCATGATTTATAATCCTTTGGGTATATACCCAGTAATGGGATGGCTGGGTCATATGGTACTTCTAGCTCTAGATCCTTGAGGAATCGCCATACTGTTTTCCTGTATTTTAATTTTTTTAATATACTTACCATGAATTCCAATTCAGCCCGTCACCTCTCTGCCACTTGCTTGAATCTCCCCTTAAAAGTTTAGATATATTGGGCCAGGCACAGTTGCTGACACTTGTAATCCTAGCACTTTGGGAGGCTGAGGTAGAAGGATCGCTTGAGGTCAGGAGTTTGAGACTGGCCTGGCCAAAATAGGGAGACCTCATCTGTATAAAAAATATAAAAATTAAGTGGGAGTGGCAGCACATGCCTGTGGTCCTGTCTACTTGCAAGGCTGAAACAAGAGGATTGCTTGAGCCTAAGAGTTTGAAGCTGCAGGGAGCCATGATTGTGCCACAGTACTCCAGCCTGGGCAACAAAGACCCTTTCTCTGAAAAAAAGAAAAAAAAAATGAAGAAAGTTTAGACAAATCAGGTAGTCTTTTAATTCCATCTCTTGGAAAAATCATTCTTACAGCATTCTGACCTATTTTCATCTGAACTGTTTACACCCTGGGGACTGATTTTCTTTCCCTTGCAAGAGAGATGGGGTTTCACCATGTTGGCCAGGCTGGTCTTGAACTCCTGACCACAAGTGATCCACTTGCCTCAGCCTCCCAACGTGCTGGGATTGCAGGCGTGAGCCACTGTGCCCAGCTGAAATTATTAAATTTTAAGTTATTACTCAACCAGCAAGGCTAGTCCCTCAAATTAAATAAGGTATGTAAGTAACTAGGATAGATATCTATCATCCTAATATATATATATATATATTATTGTAAATTTTATCCACTATTCTTTTTGAGATTCAGAAACCCTTATGACATCAAACATAGTTCCAGTTACTGATGGTAAAATTATTCCTTGTCATATAATGTCATAAATCTGTAACTATTTTGGAGTAGAGTATCAGAGTACCAAGGGTTATGGCTGCTTTGTCAACTTAAAAAATTGAAAATCACTGTTTTGTAGGCTGTTTCTGTTTTCAATTTTTTAAAACTTGGCACTCAACTGTAACCCAGTATCTGCAGCAAACATAACGGCCTGTGGCACCATCTCAGCCTACATCTTTGCTTATCTTACCTTATCTTTACTTTTCAACACTCAAAGCATAGACTGTAACATTATCCTTTCTCACCTGTCTGCTTTCTCTTTTATGCTCCTGGTCCTTATGAAAAGCTTCGACTAATAATTGACTACAAGATCCCCTAAACCTCGATCTAGATCATTCAATAGTTTCACCAAATTTAGTCATTTTTCAGTTTTATTAAGTTACTTAGAATAGCAGCCTCATGGAAAAAAGTAAATCTTCAATAGAAATCCAAATAAAATAGTAAATATATACAGATCATCACCCAGGCACAATGGCTTATGCCTGTAATCCCAGCACTTTGGGAGGCCAAGGCAGAAGGATCACTTGAGCCCAGGAGTTGGAGACCAGTCTGGACAACATGGCAAAACCCTGTCTCTACAAAAATATGTAAAAATTAGCCAGATACACTAATGTTTCTAATTTTTGTAGCTCTGTCTCTGCAAAAAATACAAAAAAAAAAGGTGGGAATATGCAATTTCACAATCAGTGTAGATAAGAACTACTTGTGTTCACCAGGAAACACAGTAGAATTAACTTGTGTAGAACTCCCTGTTCTTCAGTCATAACTTTGACTTCATTTAGCCTCTAACATCTTCTCACCTCTTTCTGCTCGTGCTCCAAGTCCAAGTGTTCAATGTATAGGAAAAGGGCTATGACACACATAAGCACATCAGAGGGGTTACTTTTATCCCATGCAAATAAATATTCACAGCTCAAATCTAGGTGTCATTAGGTACTTTTACCTTCACCTCACATCCCTGTTAGAAAAGAAGGTCAATGGTGTAAATAATCAGTTTCTGGGCATTACTCCTTTTCATGTTCTGTCCCTATACCTGCCCCACAGCATGTCAACTAAGGAAACTAAGTTGATGTTTTAGGTGTGGTGAAACTCAGTCATCAGTTTCACACTTTGATATTTAAAGGATTTAGAACATCTGGAAGTCTGTTGATGTCTTCAACTTTAAGCTCCTAAAAGTTACCAACCTCATCACTGACCCTTCAGCTTCTGGAACAGTAGCAAAGAAAATAGAAGTGAATACACAGCAACCTGTCTGGCAAAGCTGCTGTTCTATAAACATGATTTAATACCAGATAAAAAAATAAAACACGTTGGACTGGAAAGGTGTATGTTTTTTCACTTTAAACTGATTATAGCAACTGGGCTTTCTGTCTCTGAGAATCAGTAAATTGGTAAAAACTTGTCAAACGCTATCATTTACTGCATGCTATTTTTAGAATGCATTTGTGAAGGAGAATTTGCCCTTTCCATATGGTTTAAGTTATTGGCAAAATAAAGCTAAACAAGTGCATTTTGAAAGCATGGTGCGAATGCCAGTTATTTATAGCTGTCCACAGCTATCAATTTTTACTTTAAAATTATTAGACCAATTATGGGGCAGGGAGCATGTGCTGAGCTTGAAAATATAACCAAGAGTGATTTATACAATGAAAATGATATACAAAAGGTGCTTTCCTGGGCAAAAGAGTTATTCTTAGCATTTTAGTTTATCCAAGACTCATAATATAATTTTGTCCTTGGAGAAATTCCCCATTTCTTTTTTAGTATTCTGATATTTTTCCTATTTGGAAAATGCAATTAGACAAGATAATGAAATAAAAGATATGAAAATCATAAACAGGAGCCAGTATTGGCAAGTGGTGTGGTTGTTTACTTAGAAGACCCAAGAAAGCAAATTAAAACAATGGGAAACAATTAGAATTCAGTAATCCTACTAGTTTAAAAAATAAACAAAGCAATAACTTTTCTATACACACTAAAAAATTGGCTTAAAATTATACAAGAAAAAAGATTCAATTCACAATAAAAATGAACAATCAAAAATCTAGGAATAAATATTATTTTGAGATGGGGTTTTGCTCTTGTTGCCCAGGCTGGAGTGCAGTGGCTCAGTCTTGGCTCACTGCAACCTCTGCTTCCTGGGTTCAAGCCATTCTCCTGCCTCAGCCTCCCAAGTAGCTGGGATTACAGGCGTGCACCACTGCACCTGGCTAATTTTATATTTTTGGTAGAGATGGGGTTTTGCCATGTTGGTCACGCTGGTCTCAAACTCCTGACCTCAGGTGATCCGCCTGCCTTGACCTCCCAAAGTGCTGGGATTACAGGCATCAGCCACTGTGCCCGGCCAGGAATAAACATTTTTAAAAAGTAAAGACAACATAAAATTCCACTGAAGATGCCATTATAGTGGAAGACAACATTATTTTTCTAGAGAGACTCAACTTTTTAATGATATTATTTTTAATCTATGAGTTCACTCTGATCCCAAATAGAAAACTAATTTTGTGCTTTTACCAAGGACCCACCAACATGGGCCACATTTGCACCAAAACCATGAGAAAGGTGGCCTGGGTCATTACAGAAAAGTACTACACGTGCCTGGGCAATGACTTCCACACCAACAAGCATGTGTGCGAGGAAATTGCCATTATCCCCTGCAAGAATCTCCGGAACAAGATAGTAGGCTGTGTAATCCATCTGATGAAGTGGATTCAGAGGGTCCCAGTGTGAGGTACCTCCATCAAGTTGCAGGAGGAGGAGAGAGAAAAGAGAGACAATTATGTTCTTGAGGTCTCAGCCCCCTGGATCAGGAGATCATTCAAGTAGATCCTGGCACTACGAAAATACAGAAACTTTTGGACTTTGGCAGTCTGTACAACCTGCACGTCACTCCGCCTACAGTTAGGATGAATCTTAAAACCCCTCGGGGAGGTGTTTGAATCTTTCTGCAATGCTGTAATATTTTCAGTAAACCTGGGACAACAACAGCAAAAAAAGAAAAAAACTAATTTTATGAAATGTGAAAAAAATTAAAAGTTTACATGACAGATGATTGAATGCATTAGATTATTGAGGAAAATTTTAAAGGAAAGAATAATAAAGTGGAAAATCCTGTAAATACTAAAATATATCATAAAGTTATAGTAACTAAAATAGTGTGATACCAGAATAAGAATAAAAGATCAATAGAAAATATCAAAAAATCTAACAATGAATGTAAGTATATTTAAGTATTTAGTATACTCTGTGGAGGAAAACCTGATTAGTCAATAAATAGTGTTGGGACAACTGGCTAGCCATTTGGAAAATAATTAAGTGAGATTTCTACCTCACTCATTATACTAAAATAAATTCCAGATGGATAAATAAATTTAAACTAAAACCATAGAAGTAGCTTTTAAAAAAAAAGAACTAAGAAGACTGTTTTTAATAAACTTTTTAAAAAGTGATATAAGATCTAGAATTCAGAAGAGAAGGGCAGATCATTTTGACTACATAGAAAAGAAAGTTTTCTGTGTATTTAAAACACCAATAAACCTGAAAAAAATGAGGCTGACAAACTAAAAAAATAGTTAAAGGGCTAATGTCCTTAATAAATGTTTTTAAAACTCATAAAGATTCATTTTTTAAAAACTAATGAAAACTCAGTAGCAGAATGGAGAAAGTACTGAACTCAAAGTAGCTGGGCTAAAAATAAAAAAAAGGCCAACTAACATATAAACCTATAAAGAGTCACTCAACCCCACTCATAATTTTACGAATGCAAAATAAAAGAAAGCAGTATACAATTCCATTAACACATAATAAGCAAAGATTGACATTTGATAAAATTAAGTATTAGAATATACACATATAGACAAAGATGAAAAATGATATTGTTTTTGAAGGTTTTTAAGTGGAAGAATAAATTTGTGCACTTTGTTTGAAGGGCGATTTGACATTATGCATTAAATATAAATTTATATTAAACTAATAATTGTACTTTAGCAGTTTAAGCAGTAGATGTACTCACAAATGCTCAAAGATATATGGACAAGCAGAGTGTAAAGTCAGCCATTAGGCAAAGTTATAGCCATACTGGTTATTAAAACACAGAAATACTTCTGAGCCAATTGATAAGTGGTTGCTGCACAGAACTTGCTGATTACCTCACCCAGTACCTCAGCCTCTGGGCCCTCTGCAGTGGGCTTGTCTGTGGTCCAGCAATGAAAGGGTTAATATGTAACCCAGGAGGGCACCACTAGGACCTCCCTTCAGCATGAAAGTTGGGATCCATTTTATTGGCCAGTACCCATGACAACGATTGTTAAGTATTTTCAATATCACTTCAAATAACGATGTTCACTGCACTTGTTTGAAAATATCTAAATAACCACTAATGTAAGATCAATTATGTAATTTGTGATCTAACAATACCATGAAATATTATTCCACAATTGAAAAAATAATGAGATAAATCTGCATGTACTGATATTATGAATCCAGGAGCTGGTTTTTTGAAAAGATAAACAAAATAGATAGACCACTAGCCAGACCAATAAAGAAGAAAAGAGAGAAGCAGCAAATAGATGCACTAAAAAATGATAAAGGCGCTATCACCACCAATCCCACAGAAACATAAACTACCATCAGAGAATACTATAAACACCTCTACACAAACAAATTAGAAAATCTAGAAGAAATGGGTAAATTCCTGGACACATACACCCTCCCAAGACTAAACAAAGAAGAAGCCGAATACCTGAATAGACCAATAACAAGTTCCGAAATTGAGGCAGCAATTAATAGCCTATCAACCGAAAAAAGTTCAGGACCAGATGGATTCACAGCCAAATTCTACTAGAGCTACAAAGAGGAGCTGGTATGATTCCTTCAGAAACTATTCCAAACAATAGAAAAAGAGGGAATCCTCCGTAACTCATTTTATGAAGTCAGCATCATCCTGATACCAAAACCTGGCAGAGACATAACAAAAAAAGAAAATTTCAGACGAATATCTCTGACGAACATCGATGCAAAAATCCTCAATAACCTACTGGCAAACCGAATCCAGCAGCACATCCAAAAGCTTATCCACCCCGATCAAGTCGGCTTCATCCCTGGGATGCAAGCCTGGTTCAACGTATGCAAATCAATAAACATAATCCATCACATAAACAGAACCAATAGCAAAAACCACACGATTATCTCAATGGATGCAGAAAAGCCCTTCAACAAAATTCAGCAGCCCTTCCTGCAAAAACCTCTCAATAAACTAGGCATTGATGGAACATATCTCAAAATAATAAGAGCTATTTATGACAAATGCACAGCCAATATCATACTGAGTGGGCAAAAGCTGGAAGCATTCCCTTTGAAAACTGGCACAAGACAAGGATACCTTCTCTCACCACTCCTATTCAACATAGTATTGGAAGTTCTGGCCAGGGCAATCAGACAAGAGAAAGAAATAAAGGTTTTCAGTTAGGAAGAGAGGAAGTCAAATTGTCTCTGTTTGCAGATGACATGATTGTATATTTAGAAAACCCCATCGCCTCAGCCCAAAATCTCCTTAAGCTGATAAGCAACTTCAGCAAAGTCTCAGGATACAAAATCAATGTGCAAAAATCACAAGCATTCCTATACACCAATAACAGACAAACAGAGCCAAATCATGAGTGAACTCCCATTCACAATTGCTACAAAGAGAATAAAATACCTAGGGATACAACTTACAAGGGATGTGAAGGACCTCTTCAAGGAGAACCCCAAACCACTGCTCAAGGAAATAAGAGAGGACAAAAACAAATGGAAAAATATTCCATGCTCATGGATAGAAAGAATCAGTATTGTGAAAATGGTCATACTGCTCAAAGTAATTTATAGATTCAATGCTATGCCCATCAAGCTACCATTGAATTTTTTCACAGAATTGGGAAAAACTACTTTAAATTTCATATGAAAGCAAAAAGGAGCCCATATAACCAAGACAATCCTAAGCAAAAAGAACAAAGCTGGAGGCATCATGCTACCTGACTTCAAACTATACTGCAAGGCTACAGTAACCAAAATGGCATGGTACTGGTACAAAAACAGATATATAGACCAATGGAACAGAACAGACCATCAGATATAACACCATGCATCTACAACCATCTGATCTTTAACAAATCTGACAAAAACAAGCAATGGGGAAAGGATTCCCTATTTAGTATATGGTGTTGGGAAAACTGGCTAGTCATATGCAGAAAGCTGAAACTGGATCCCGTCCTTACATGTTATATAAAAATTAACTCAAGATGGATTAAAGACTTAAACGTAAGACCTAAAACCATAAAAAAACCCTTGAAGAAAACATAGGCAATACCATTCAGGACACAGGCATGGGAGAAGACTTCATGACTAAGACACTAAAAACAATGGCAACAAAAGCCAGAATTGACAAATGGGATCTAATTAGACTAAAGATCTTCTGCACAGCAAAAGAAACTATCATCAGAGTGAACAGGCAACCTACACAATGGGTGAAAATTTTTGCAGGCTATCCATCTGACAAAGGACTGATATCCAGAATCTACAAAGAACATAAACAAATTTACAGGAAAAAAACAACCCCTCAAAAAGTGAGCAAAGGATATGAACAGACACTTCTCAAAAGAAGACATTTATGCAACCAGCAAACACATGAAGAAAAGCTCATCATGACTGGTCATTAGAGAAATGCAAACCAAAACCACAGTGAGATGCCATCTCATGCCAGTTAGAATGGTGATCATTAAAAAGTCAGGAAACAACAGATGCTGGAGAGGCTGTGGAGAAATATCAACACTTTTACACTGCTGGTGGGCATGTAAATTAGTTCAACCATTGTGGAAGACAGTATTCTTATGTATTTTATTTTAGGCATTTTAAAACATGATTGTGAGAAATGTTTCATAGATTCCAGGAAGGTTCATGGAACAAAATTTTAAGACTCCTAATTAAGGGGACTCAAAGTATCAGTGATATGATTTGGATGTTTGACTCCTCTATATCTCATGTTGAAATGTAATCCCCAATGGGGAAGACAATGTGACAATTCCTCAAGGATCTAGAACCAGAAATACCATTTGACCCAGCAATCCCATTACTGGGTATACTAGTATATACTCAAAGGATTATAAATCATTCTACTATAAAGACACATGCACACATGTGTTTATTGTGGCACTGTTTACAATAGCAATGACTTGGAACCAACCCAAATGCCCATCAGTGATAGAGTGGATAAAGAAAATGTGGCACATATACACCATGGAATACTATGCAGCCATAAAAAAGGATGAGTTCATGTCCTTTGCAGAGACATGTATGATACTGGAAACTATCATTCTTAGCAAACTAACACAAGAACAGAAAACCAAGAACCGCATGTTCTCACCCATAAGTGGGAGTTGATCAACGAGAACACATGGACACAGGGAGGGGAACATCACACACTGGGGCCTGTTGGGGAGTGGGGTTGGGGGAGGGATGGCATTAGGAGAAATACCTAATGTAGACGATGGGTTGATGGGTGCAGCAAACCACCATGGCATGTGTATACCTATGTAACAAACCTGCACATTCTGCACATGCACCCCAAAATTTAAAGTATAATTTTGAGAAAAGTATAGGTAATGATATTTTTTAATATCTACAATATATTGTTAAATTTAAAAGCCATGTTGTAGAGCAGTATGTATGTTATGATTCTGTTTATATATTTATATATTTTTAAGAGATTTGTTTAACAAAATCTTTTTAATATGCATAGAAAATGTCAGGAGGAATACACACTATGGTATGAACTGGGTAACAGGAGTATATGGAGGTAAGAGGGAACTCTTTTTTGTTGTTGTTTAATTTTTTTATTTTAGAGATGGAGTCTCACTATGTTGCCCAGGCTAGTCTTTAACTCTTAGGTTCAAGCGATTCTCCCACCTTGGTCTCCCCAAGTGCAGAGATTACAGAAGTGAGCCACCACACTTGTCCAGGACTCTTTCATATACTATTTTATTTATATTCTATACTATTTGATATTTTTAAAAATACTCCTATTAAAAATGATCCTGTGTTACTTATTTTAAAAATCTATTTTTAATTAACATGAAAATGCTTACTGAATCACTGATTGTGTTAGTCTATTTCTACATTACTATAAAGGAATACCTGCCACTGGGTAGTTTATAAATAAAAGAGGTTTAATTGTCTCACTTTTCTTCAGGCTGTACAGGAAGCCAGGTGCCAGCATCTGCTTCTAATGAGGGCCTCAGGAAGCCTACAATCATGGCGGGGGAAGTGGGAGTAGGCATTTCACATGGTGAGACAGATACAAGAGACAGAAGAGCGAGGTCCCAGACTCTTTTAAACAACCAGGTTTCATGTGAACTGCTAATACCTGAGCAAGAACTCGCTCATCACCCATGGGATGGTGCTAAGCCATTGATGAGGAATGAGCCCCCATGATCCAGTACTTTCCACTAGGCCCCACTGCCAACATTGGGGATTACATTTCAACATGAGATATGGAGGAGTCAAACATCCAAATCATATCACAGATACTTTGAGTCCCCTTAATTAGGAGTCTTAAAATTTTGTTCCATGAACCTTCCTGGAATCTATGAAACATTTCTCACAATCATGTTTTAAAATGCCTAAAATAAAATACATAAGAATACAAATGAAACCAATTATAGGCCACGAGTGGTGGCTCACGCCTGTAATCCTAGCACTTTGGAAGGCTGAGGTGGACAGATTCCTTGAGCCTAGTAGTTCGAAACCAGCCTAGAAAACCTGTTGTAACCCCCATCTCTACAAAGAATACAGAAATTATCTGGGCATTATGGCATGCACCTGTAGTTCCAGCTACTCAGGAGGCAGAGATATGAGGATCAACTGAGTTTGGGAGGTCTCACCACTGTACTCGAGCCTGGGCAACAGAGTGAGACCCTGTGTCACACACACACACACACACACACACACACACACACACAAATAAATGAAGCCAATTATATTGAAATATAGTTATCAAAATATTAAAAAGAATAAATTGTGATATAGTCATAGAAGTATTTATTGACACATTTGATAATAGAAGCAAATCTAATAACTATTGTAAATTCAAAGGAATAATAAGCATAAATTATAATTTGAGGTATCGGTAACAATTGTAATGTGACATGAAAATGTATATGACTTCTATCCATGACACAGTTCTAGGTATTATTAATACTACTGTGGTTTGCTGTTTATAATCACAATTGAAGGAAATGCTAAATTCAAGTTGGCTGTTAATAAAAATAAAGATATAATCTTTCTCAACTGAGTTTACAGATCCTCAAATTCTATCTGTGGGTCACTTGGGAGACTGTGAATTCAAGATCAGGAAACTGCATATCATAGATGAGTTTGAAAGTATTAATCTCTCATTTGAAACAAGTCTCATGTCATTCAATATAGCTGTAAGATCCCCTTGTTTAAAGATACCTAAATGCAATGGTAACATATTGCAGCAAGTCAGGGACCCCAAATGGAGGTACTAGCTGGAGCCATGGCAGAGGAGCATAAACTATGAAGATTTCATGGACAATTATCATTTCCCAAAATTAATACTTTTATAATTTCTTATGCCTGTCTTTACTGCAATCTCTGGACATAAATTGTGAAGATTTCATGGACATTTATCAGTTCCCAAATAATACTCCTATAATTTTTTATACCTGTTTTTACTTTAATCTCTTAATCCTGTTATCTTCGTAAGCTGGGAATGTACGTTACCTCAGCACCGCTATTGTACAAATGGATTGTAAAATGTGTGTTTGAACAATATGAAATCAGTGCACCTTGAAAAAGAACAGAACAACAGCGATTTTCAGGGAACAAGGGAAGACAACCATAAGGTCTGACTGCCTGCGGGGTTGGGCAGATTAGAGCCATATTTTTCTTCTCTCAGAGAGTCTATAAACAGACTCTCTGAGAGAGTAGAGATATTGCTGAATTCTTTCCCCAGCAAGGAATATTAATAATTAATACCCTGGGGAAGGAATGCATTCCTGGGGGGAGGTCTATAAATGGCCACTCTGGGAGTGTCTGTCTTATGAGGTTGAAATAAGGACTGAAATACACCCTGGTCTCCTGCAGTACCCTCAGGCTTATTAGGTTGGGGAAAGATCCTGCCCTGGTAAATTTGAAGTCAGACCGGTTCTCTGCTCTCAAATCCTGTTTTTGTTGTTTAAGATGTTTATCAAGACAATATATGCACAGCTGAACATAGACTCTCATTAGTAATTCTATTTTTCCCTTTGCCTTCTAATCTTTATTGGCCTCAAAAGCATGTGATCTTGGTTCTCCCATTTGCCCTTTAAAGCATGTGATCTTTGTGACCTACTCCCTGTTTGTATGCCCCCTTGCCTTTTAAAGTCCTTAATAAAAACCTGCTGGTTTTGTGGCTCAGGCAGGCATTACAGAACCACCAATATGTGATGTCACCCACAGCAGCCCAGCTGTAAAATTCCTCTCTTTGTACTCTTGCTCTTTATTTCTTAGACCAGCTGACACTTAGGGAAAATAGAAAGAACCTACGTTGAAATATTGGGGATGGGTTCCCGCGATAGTAAGGTAAAGAGAATGGAGTCCTCAAATGATTACCAGAACACTGCCTTTTAAATGGGGCCTTAATGTAATGGCTCACAAGAAGTTGGCTCAACTTTTCAAAGTCCATCTGTAATATTTCATTTTTCTTTTATTTCTCCATGTTCCTATTCCCTTAAATCTCTATCTAGGCATTGACTTTTAATGTTTTTTCTTTCCCCAACACTAGCATTTCCCTTCCAGCTGCTCTGCTCTCTAATCTTTCCATATTTTTAGATGGTCTTTTAACTTGTTTTAATACAAGCTCCTTATCATGATTTTAATGGTGGTTGTAATTAATCACTTACATATCAAGATGTTTACCCTTACCTGCTATAGAGCGTGCAATTTGAGATAGTATTCCAGTAATAAGGGTGGATTTGTATTGATCCATTCATGCTACATCAGAATCCCCCGCTGTGACTAATGATTCAAAGTGCGAAGGTGACTGGGATTAGTGAAAATATCAGTAATTAGAGAACAGATCAAGTTTAACAAACCTGTGTAGGAACCTTGGGTCAACTCTATACTTTGACGTAATGTTTCTAACTGACACTTAAAAAAATACTGTCAAAACTTGTTCTTCATTCTGAAATTATACCAAAGGTTTTTATTTTTGCTTTTCTTTGCTAGGTTTGAAACCAGACTTGAATGGTTGATGTGTGTATATTAGTGTGTGCATATGTGTATGTGTGTGTATATACATGTGAGAGGTTATAACAATAGTGGTTATGACTGATCAAGGTAGAGTATATATACATGTATTTTGATCTCAGAAAATACATATTCTAAAATCAAAGAGACTTGGAAACAGAAAATAGTCGTACATAGTATAGCTGAGTTACATTAATGATGAAACACTATAAAGTTGTGTAGCTAAGCTAAATAATAGTGGAAGCCTAGAGTAATGATACATAATCTCTCACTGTTGAAATCCCCAAAGGCCTCATTTGTTCATGATTGTATAGCATTTCCTTGGATACACTAAGATCTGTCATTATAATTTGCCATCTTTTGCTTGAGCTAATTTATGTTCTTTGCAACCAAAATGCTCAGAATAAGGTAAATGTTTTGAGCATATTCTTAATTATGAGTTTGTTTTGTGATTATTCTATTTGGGAATTCTTGTTAATTTTATTCAGTTTGTTGGGGGTACGTATGTGGTCAGTACATAAATAGCTATGGTGAGATGCCCCCAGAAGTTGGAAATAAAGTTATTTTCTTTGAATAAAAGAAGTAAGAATCATACATAATCATCAAAGTATAACATTAATTCACTCTAGAAAGATGGTTTGTAAATAGGTGACTGAGGAAATTTTGGGAATCTTCAAATAAAGTTTAATTCATCAATTTAATCTAGTTAATAGAAAGAGCAAGTTAACACAGAAGGTGACAATAAATGTAGATAATATATCAAATAAGAATGCTAACATATTTTCCTCGCTACCCCAGGAGGGATGGGATTCCTGAGAATGGACATGGATTTCCTGGCCTCATAGATTATCTACCTTCACTTTAATTCATATTAACAAGGCAACAGCTTTATGATTATAACCATGTCTGTTATCTAGGTTTTCCTCTAGGGAAAAGATTTAACAGCCAGATGACAAACAGTGTTTCAGGGTACTTGACCATTATATTTCTCATTAAAAATTAATGAAATGGATTTCTGGATTGTACATCCTTCTCCTGTACTCCTGGTTAGGAGAAGATTTGCTGATTATAATCTTTCTTTCTTGATTTACCCTCTTGTTTTCTGAAAATTACCCTTGAGTAGCTTCCTGGAAAGAGTATATTGAAATTTTTTAATTTTGCCTATCCAAAGTTATCTTTATTATACAAGCATATTTGATTGAAAGATTGGTTAGATACAGAATAACTGATTGAAAGTAATTTTCACTTAGTATTTTGAAGGCTTATGACATTGTCTTTTAGCTTCCAGTGTTGTTATTGAGAAGTCTGATGCCATTCTGATTTCTGATCCTTCACATGAGATCTTTCAGTTTGATACTTTTCTACTGGAAGTTTTTTTTTTTTTTTTAGGTTTACCAGTTTATTATAAAAGATATTACAAATGATACAGATGAACACCAGATGAAGAGATGCGCAGAGTGAGGCATGTGAGAAGGGGTGTGGAAATTCCATGCCCCTCTGGGACACCACCCTCCAGGAACCTTCATGTGTTCAGCTATCTGGGAGCCCTCCCAAATGCTTTTGGATCATTTATGGTGACTGTATTCAGTAGCTTTTCAAGAGAAGTATTTTCTTTTTAATCCCATCATTTTTATTAGGAAACTGAGACTCAGAGAAATTAAATACATTGCAGTCATATAACTAAAAACTGCCAGATGCAAGACTCAAATACAGTCTATCTAATTCAGAACTCATGTGCTTTACATTACACTACATGACAGTATATCCTTCACAGTTTTAAGGGACATGAGAGTAGATTTAATCCAATCACTTGGCCCATACCAGTGATTCACCTTCATGTTTATTTGCTTTTTTTGAAGTTCTTTCTCTGAAGAATTACACTGATTCACAGTATGGGCACCAAAATATCACTTTTAATTCTTATGGAAAGTAATTCCAACTTTTATTTGTTATTTGAGGAATCTATGACACATTCAAGCCATCAAGGACTATGTAAACCAAAATAAATAATCCAGTGTCAAATGTCTTACTACTTCAAATATGAGTCAATACAGGTTTTTTTTTTTTTTTTTTTTTTTGAGACGGAGTCTTGCTCTGTCACCCAGGCTGGAGTGCAGTGGCCAGATCTCAGCTCACTGCAAGCTCCTCCTCCCGGGTTCACGCCATTCTCCTGCCTCAGCCTCCCGAGTAGCTGGGACTACAGGCACCCGCCACTTCGCCCGGCTAGTTTTTTGTATTTTTTAGTAGAGACGGGGTTTCACCGTATTAGCCAGGATGGTCTCAATCTCCTGACCTCATGATCCGCCCGTCTCGGCCTCCCAAAGTGCTGGGATTACAGGCTTGAGCCACCGCGCCCGGCCGAGTCAATACAGGTTTAAAGCATCAGCACTCTACTTGGCCAGTTGAATTCTCTTTAATACAGTTAGTCTCATAGAGGACAGCCTTGTAATTTTAATGCACTCCACACTGATTAACGTCTTAAATTCAGTTGTCTATCTTCTAAAACACTGCAAAATGTGACTCCTCTTTTAGGAGGTATGCTAAATGTGTCTTCCATTTCTTTGGGCTTTTGTATTAACTCTGCAATTGCTTCTCTAAAGGCATCATTCTGAAAAACAACTGGTTCAGAATGATGGCTACATTAACACGGAAAGAGTTTTTCATTTTAATTACATTTAATACAATTCTTTTACAGATAGCAACATATTAAGGTTGAATCTTATTTGCTACAATTGTGCTTAAATAACATGCTAACTATATTTTACAGGGGGCCGAGGTTATCACCAAATTATATACATTAAATTCTCACGGACTATTGAAAACAAATATGAAATGAAATCTTTTCCTCTATGATTCTTAAGTAAAAAGAAACAAAAGTATATAGACATAATATATAATGTATAAAATATATGATATTCAAGGTGAATGTGAATCAATTTGCAAATCCAAACCTTCCAAGTGGTATCTATTCACCTTTACATTTACCACCATAGTTTTAAAACATTCACTTAATCTTCTTATATTTGAGTCATTGTAGATACCAGATATAATTAAAAGTCCATCAGCTAAAGGAAAATTTGGACTTCTATATTACCCATTTTAGATTGCTTATGTCTCTATTATACCTCCCTCCCCTAGAATCTATCATATCAGCACGAAAGCGAAGCAAGCATTAAATTATTCATTAGCTCAGCTCTACCTTTCCTGGATTTCCAAAACATTGATTGTAAAATCGGTTATTTAAAAAATATATTTTAATTGGATATATCCCAAAGTGGGTTTTATGAGATAGTAATAGATGTCATAGGAAAATAAAAAGTAAACAAAGGGTTCTGTCACCAAATTAATTAAAATCTGGGTAGTTTTCCATTGCAGAATTTTTAAAAACTTCAATATGTTATAATACATTCATTATAATCTCTCTAACAAGAGCAAGGTATTGCATAAAAAATTCCAAGATGAATTTGACTGGAGAATCTGTTTTAAAAGAAGTCATTTTTTTGTTCTAAAAATCAAGGGGCAATTGAAAAACACTGTTTTAGGCTCTTGTAGCACATCAATTATAGACTTTTCAAAAGGCATCAACAGATTTTAGTGGGGAACAGCCTCTCTCCCTATTGTTAATTACACATTTATCTTATAAGTAAATTGTTATAACTGGTTTCAGACTTACACATGTGATTTGAATAGCTAATCCCCAGGAAACCCTGGATTTATGGAGAATGATTCTATAGAGAAAAGAAGTATGAAACCAAACTGGGTTTTATACAAAGGTTCCAGAAAAAAAATTCTCTCAAGCGACCTGCTTTATAATGATAAATTAAATTGTTCCCAATTATTTAGTTTTCCTTGTGAAACAGTTCTTGAAATCACATTTTTCTATTTCTCCTAAAGAGTTGTTACTATCTCATCACTACCAGACATCCCAATAGGAGGCATAGGTTTCCTGTGGAGATAATTTAAAGCTAATTCAGTGTTCTAACATTTATTTATTCCAGTTGTTCAAAAAGTTTAGTGCATTTTAAGCAATGGATTTTTTAAAAGTAGCCATTAATCTGTGGTTAGGTTTTCATATGCTTGTAGGTTTTGACAAGCCTAAAGGAAAGTGGACCCTAATTACATTATTTGCTCATGTAATTAATATTTATTGATTATATTTTGTGCCCATTAATGTGTTATATAATGGCATGAGTGTAGAAAAAAAAACAACCCTTGGTTCTGCCCTTAACTTGCATGAAAATATTAAAATATAGGGTGAAAATAGCTACAGTATAGGTGTAACAGCTGTTGATTATAACAAGCTTACTTTAACAATAGCTGTACCAGTAACACAGTACAATAGATTTTCACTGGAGATTTTCTGTCACCGATTCTCAGTGATGCTTATGGATAAGCATCATCAGAGTTTTAGGATCACTTCTGATTTCTGGTCTGATATGTAAAGAGCTTAGATGTCATTACTCCCATTCTCACAACATATACAAAGCTGAACAAACTGAGAAGCACAACTCTTCTTAGATCCATCAGAGAATTGAGATTCCAGGGCTAACTGTGGCCCCCAAAACTAGATGGAGGGACAAATACCAAGAATCACAGCTGACCAGGAGCAGAAGCCCAAAGCAAAATCCTGCCACTGGAAGCAGTAGTGATAGGAAAAGTTAACATGGTGACTTTCTGAAGGCTCGATGTGGACTAGATTGAGAGTTAAGACGTCTGTTAAGACTCAGTTTTAGGATAACCCCATACTTTCATGATTTTTATCTCCAGGATCCCTAGTAGGTTCTAAGGCTGAAGCAAGGAAAAATTCCTTCATGTTCCTGGCAAGGGGAAGGAATAGTAACCACCTGAAATGCACCCAGGGCGTTCTGTTTTTCTTAACAAAGACTTCCTTCAAACTATTTTTGGCTGAGTGTAGTAGTTCACACCTGTAACCCCAGCACTTTGGAAGGCCAAGGTGGGTAGGCCACTTGAGCCCAGGAGTATGGTATCCAACCTCAGGAGGCTGAGGTGAGAGGATCACTTGAGGCCAGGAGGTCAAGGCTGCAGTGAGCTGTGATTGTGCCACTATACTCCAGCCTGGGTGACAGAGGGAGACCCTTTCTCAAAAGGAAAAAAAAAAAAAAAAAAAAAAAGGAAAAGGAAAGAAAAGAAAAGAAACTACTTTACCAGAACCTAACTGACCTTTGGGGGAAGGGAAACAACCCCAGCCCCCATTTAAATGTCTTGTCTCACCTAAGGGGGATGGGGAGGGAGGCTGAGAAGCAATTGTGAAGGTCACAGTCCAGAGGCACAGGCTCACTAAAAGACTAGGACCTAATCATAGGACTACAGAATGCATCCTTTCTACCTACACCTTACCAACCCATCAGTCAGGCTCTTAATAATAATAGTTGATTATAGCTAAAAGAACTACAGGTTCAAATCCTACTTAAGGAGTCTCTACAAAAACTCAAAGACAAAAGATGGGATAGAAACAAGAACAGTGGACCGGCGCTGTGGCTCATGCCTGTAGTCCCAGCTACTCGGGAGGGTGAGGCAGGAGAATCGCTTGAACCCGGGAGGCGGAGCTTGCAGTGAGCCGAGATCGCGTCACTGCACTCCAGTCTGGGCGACACATGGAGACTCCGTCTCAAAAAAAAAAAAAAAAAAAAAAAAAAAAAAAAAAGAAAGAAAAAGAAAGAAAGAAACAAGAACACGGGAGGAAACTTTAGTCCCTGACACCTGCAGCTACAGTGTACAGTAAACACAGCCTACCTCTTAGCTAGACAAACATAAAACCTCACATTAAGACCCATTTTCCTTGATTCCTTTTACCTGATACATCATTCTTGACTTTCAGCAAAATATTACAAAGCATGAACAAATGCAAAAAAAGAAAAAAACCAAAAATAAAAATAAAAACAGTTTGAAGAGAGAAAGCAGCATCAGAACCAGGCTCACATACTCAGATATGGCAGAGATTTTGGAATTATCAAACCAGGAAGTTACAATAATTATGAATAATATTCTAAAAGGTGTAGTTGAAAAGGGGACAACATGTAAGAACAGATAAGTAATACAAGCAGAGAGACAGGAAATAAGAATGAAGCAAAAGAAAATGCTAAAAATAAAAAATGCTGTAATAGAAATGAAGAGTTTAATGGGCTTACGGATAGAACGTACATAACTGAGGAAGAAATCAGTGAGCAAGAAAATACATCAAGAGAAACTTCCCAAACTGAAAAGCAAAGAAAAAAGGAATGACAAAAAAAAAAAAAAAGAAAAAAAACAAAACCCAGAACAGAATATCTAAGAATGGTGAGACAATTACAAAAGGCATAATATATGCATAATAAGTATATCAATACTCAAAAAGAGAAAGAAAGGAGCAGAGGAAATATTAGAAGTAATAAAGGCTAAAAATCTTTCAAAAGCCGTAAGAGATACCAAATCGCAGAGCCAGGAAGTTCAGAGAATATCAACCAGGATAGATACCAAAAAATCTCCACCTGGGCATATCATATTGAAACTTCAGAAATTCAAAGACAAAAATAAAATCTTCAAAGAAACTGGGGATTGGTGGTGGGGAGAACCTATTTACACAGGAACAAAGATAAAAATTACATCTGACTGCTCTTCAGAAACTATGCACTCAAGAAAAGAGTGAAGTGAAATATGTAAGTTTCCAAAAGAAAAAAGCCACCAGTATGGAATTCTGTATCCAGTGAAATTATCATTCAAAAGTGAAGGAGAAAGAATGACTCTTGGACAAACAACAATTGAAGAAATTTGTTCCAATAGTACTACCTTGCAAGAAATGTTAAAAGTTCTTCAGAGAGAATGAAGAACTTCATTCATAGGTCAGAAACCTGGATCTACATCAAGAAAAGAAGGGAAGAGTGAGGCCGGGCGCGGTGATTCACGCCTGTAATCCCAGTACTTAGGGAAGCCGAGGTGGGTGGATCATGAGGTCAAGAGATGGAGACCATCTTGGCCAACATGGTGAAACCCCATCTCTACTAAACATACAAAACTTAGCGGCACGTGGCAGTGCATGCCTGTAGTCCCAGCTTCTCGGGAGGCTGAGGTAGGAGAATCACTTGAACCCAGGAGGCAGAGGTTGCAGTGAGCCGTCACTGCAACAGATCATGTCACTGCACTTCAGCCTGGCAACAGAGTGAGACTCCATCTAAAAAAAAAAAAAAAAAAGTAAGATTG
The DNA here is from genome assembly GCF_024542745.1 of Macaca thibetana thibetana. NCBI lineage: Eukaryota > Metazoa > Chordata > Mammalia > Primates > Cercopithecidae > Macaca > Macaca thibetana. The sequence goes on from NC_065585.1 coordinate 36,890,349, forward strand.
TTGTAGAAGCAGTAAACAAAAGTAAAATAACATATATTCATATATTATTTTTCTTTTTAAATATTAGTCTAAGAGCAGTTTGAAATTATAAGAACAATTTATTTTGTGATTATAGCTTATGAATAAATAAAATTAAGAACAGCAATGTTTTAAAGAATGAATGGCAGCTGGCTGCAGTAGCTGAGGCCTATAAATCCCAGCACTTTGGGAGGCCGACGTGGGCAGATCACTTGAGGTCAGGAGTTCAAGACCAGCCTGACCAACATGGTGAAACCCTGTCTCTACTGAAACACAAAAATTAGTTGGGCATGGTGGGCGTACTCGTAATTCCAGTTACTCAGGAAGCTAAGACAGGAGAATTGCTTGAACCTGGGAGGCAGAGATTGCAATGAGCCAAGATCGTGCCACTGCACTCTAATCTGGGTGGCAGAGTGAGACTCTGTCTCAAAAAAAAGAAAAGAAAAAAGAAAAATCTGCATGAATGGCAGCAATTGGGAATACTTTGTTATAAGGTACCTGCACTAAGCATGAAGCAGTATTGATATGATTTGAATGTGTGTCCCCTCCAAATTTCATGTTGAAATGTGATCCCCAGTGTTGGATGTGGGCCTAGTGGAAGAAGTTTGAGCCATGGAGTTGGATCCTTCATGAATGGCTTGATACTGCCCTCATGGTAATGAGAGTTCATGTAAGATTTTTGTTTAAAAGAGCCTGCCACCTCTTCCCTCTCTCTGTTATTCTTTCTTTTGCCGTGTGACACACTGGCTCCCCTTTGCCATCCACTATGATTGTTAACTTCCTGAGGCCGTCACCAGAAGCAGATGGTGGAACCTGCCTTCCTGTACAGCCTGGAGAACTGAGAGACAAATAAACTTCTTTTCTTTATAAATTACCCAGACTCAGGTGTTTCTTTATAGCAATGGAAACAGACTAACACAAATATACTGTTTTTTCAAAGTGGACTGTGATTAGTTGTAAATGTATATTGCAAACTCTAGGGTAACCACTAAAAAAAATTTTTAAGTATAATTTTTTATGCTAAGAAAATAGATTCATATAAAATACAAAAAGTCACTAGACATGGTGGTTTATACCTGTAGTCCCACCTACTTGGGAGGCTGAGGTGGGAGGGTCACCTGAGTTCAGGAGGCAAAGGTTGCAGTGAGCTGTGAGTGTCCCACTGCATTCCAGCCTGGGCAACAGAACAATGTCCTGTCTCAAAAAAATAAAATTAAATTAAAAAACCCAACTACATCAATAATCACTTTAAATGTAATTGATCTGAATACCTCAATTAGAGATACATCAATTAGAAAGGGAGGGGAAATTTGCTCAACTTGCCAATATCTAAAACAACCTACAACCAACATCACAATTAATAGTGAGAAACTTGATGCTTTCCCCCTAAGATCAGGAACAAGATAATGATGTCCTACCATCCTACCTCTCCTATTCAAAATTGTACTGGAAGTCCTAGCTAATATAATAAGACAAGACAAGAAATAGAGTTTACAGGTTGGGATGGAAAAAATAAAACTCTTTGTTCACATATAACATAACAATATATGTAGAAAATCTCAAAGAATTGACAAAAAATACTCTTGAGACTAATAAACAATTGTAGCAAAGTTGCAGGGTACAAGGTTAATACCAAAAGTGAATACCTTTCATCTGTACCAGCAATTAATAGTTGAAATATGAATATGAGTAAACAACACAATTTAATTTAGCGCCAAAGAAAAAAATAAATATTAATATTTAAAAGAATGTACAAGACCTCTATGAGGAAAACCACAAAAGTAAGATGAAAGAAATCAATGATCCAAATAAATTCCTTGCTCATGGATGAGAAGACTCAATATTATTAAGATGTCAGTTCTTACAAACTTTATCTATATATTTAATTTAAACCAATCCAAATCCCAGCAAGTTACTTTGTGGATATTGACAAACGGATTCTAAAATTCATATGGAAAGGCAAAAAGACTTAGAATAGGCAACAGAGTATTAAGAACACAGTACAGACACTATCAACTTTAAAACTTCCTATAAAGCTACAGTATCAAGACTGTGGTATTGGCTAAAGAATAAATACTTTAATGGAACAGAGTAGAGAACTCACACACATACGTATAATAAACTGTTCTTTGACAAAGGAGCAAAGGCAATACAATGGAGACAAGATAGTCTTTTTGACAAATGGTGCTGAAACAACTGGACATCAAAAAAATTAATCTAGACAAGGGTCTTATATCTTTCCCTAAAATTAACTCAGAATGGATCATAGACTTTTGTAAAATGTAAAAGTATAAAACTCCTAAAAGATAACATAGGAGACAATGTAGATGAGCTGGATGTAGCAATGACACCAAAACCATGGTCCTTGAAAAAACATTGATAAGTTTGACTTTATTAAAATTCAAAACTTCTGCTACTGTAAAAGATAGCATTAAGGCAATGTATTAAGAGAAACACATATATGATAAAGGACTGGTATATGAAATATATGAAAAGTCCTTAAAAACCTAAAAATAGGAAACCAAACAGCCTGGAAAGTGGGCAAAAGGTATTAAAAGATACCTCACATACAGATGGCAGATAAACCTATGAGAAGATGCTCAACATCATATGTCATTAAGGAATTGCAAATTAAAACAACAATGAGATATTACTCACAACTATTAAAATGGCTAAAATTCAAAACACTGATAACTCCAAGTGCTGTTAAGGATGTGGAGCAACAAGAACTCTCTTTCTTGGCTGATGGGAAGGCAAAATGATATAGCCACTTTGGAAGACAGTTTGGGCAGTTTTGGCAGTTTCTTACAAAACGAAACGAACTCATCACACAATCTAGCAATCACACTCCTTCATATTTACCTAAATGAGTTGAAAACTTAAGTCCACACAAAAACCTGCACAAAAATGTTTACAACAGCTTTATTTATAATTGCCAAAACTTGGAAGCAACCAAGAAATTCCTCAGAAGGTGAATGGATAAACAAATTTGGTGCATCTGTTTAATGGAATACCATTTAGCAACAAACAGAAATCAGCCATTAAGCCACAAAGACATAAAGGGACCTTAAGTGCATATTACTAAGTGAAAGAAGCCAATCTGAGTGGGTTACTTACTATATGATTCCAACTATAAGACATTCTGGAAAAGTCGACACTATAGAGACAATAAAAAAATCAGTCGTTTTCAGAGCTTTAGAGTAAGAAAGGAAGAATAAATAGTTGGAACACGTAGGATTTTTAGGGCAGTGAAATTATTATATATGATAGTCCAATGTTGCATACATGAAATTATCACTGTGCATTTTTTGGAACCTACAGCACTATACAACATAGAGAATTAACCCTAATATAAACTATGGATTTTAGTCAATAATAGAGTATTAATATTGGTTCACCATTTGTAACAAATGTACCATCCTAATGCAAGATCTTAGTAAGAAGAGAAACTGTATGAAGGATAGAGGTGGGGAGAAGTGACATGGAAATTCTAATTTCTGCTCATGTTTTCTATAAACCAAAAACAGCTCTAAAAAATAAAGTCAAGTAATAAAGTTTCAAGACCACAAACTTTTATAATTATATTTTGAGAAGATTCAATATTTCTGGGCTTTTTGTTCAAAAGGAATGAGCACAGTGTGAGTTAAGGGCATATGCTTCTGACAGACAATGATCGTTCATGTCACAGGAATGTCATAGTGTAATATATCATTTATTTTCTATGTCCCCTTTTTTCTCTACAGGAGACTCATCTTGAATGGACCATGAATACAACTTTAATATGGACCCTTCTGTTTCAATAGAGTATATAACTTCTTTTAATTACCTTTTCCTCCCACAGTTCCTATTACATGACTACCAATCTAAAAATTATGGGAAATGCTTTTGGGGTTTTATTAAGATTAATGGACCCTTTACTCTCCTTTATGAGGCTTTCAACTGGTACTTTAATTCTAAGGAAATATACCCACCAGTTCTGGGATGTCTGCCTTAGGAGATTAATTAGTGGTTGACTTCTTACTATACATATTCCATTAGTTTATAATTGGCCAGAAGATTTCACATTATTTTCTAACACTTGAAAGCAAAGGGGGAAAGGAAAATTCCCAGAAAGCACCAAATTGCTATTTCTAAGTGTCCAAGTGCAATTTTAAATCATAGTTGAGTTTGATCAATTTATTGCAACCCTGAATCTCAAGTTGACTTTAAACTTGCCTTTTCATCAAGTTAACCACAACACAGAATCAGGAAAGAAGTAGGCATTTGCTGTTATATCCCTTCTTATTGATACAAAATGCTACTCAATTTCATAACTCCCTAGCGCACTCTTAGCAGTCCCAACTTCCTGTTTCTCACATCTCAACCCATTGCCAATCTAAGTTATTATGCACCAATATTTTTAGGAAGATAAATTCTGACAATAGAATTTTTTAATGGGAACTTTTTTTCCAGAATAACATGGAGTTTATTTTAAGGTGTGTTTTCAGTCAACAGTATAAAGAACAAACCAGAAACCTAGCTAATTGGGTACAATTAATATGTCCTGAAAATAGTTACTTTAATATCAAATGTTGATGGCATCTTTTAGTGACACAGCCTTCACTCAGATCTGCTTTTTGCTATGGGTTTGAAGTTGAACCTCTAAAGACATTGAAATTTGTAGTATCAAATGTCTTTTAAGCTAGAACTAAGCAAATATCATTACCTGAACACTACGTGGTGAAGAGTTCCTCATCAGCTCGTTTATAAAAGAGCCATAGGAAGAAGGAATGAAAGGAAGAAAAACTAAGGGGATGGACCTCTGATATGGTTTGGCTGTGTTCCCACCCAAATCTCATCTTGAATTCCCATGAGTCATGGGAAGACCCCCAGTAGGAGGTGACTGAATTACGGGTATGTGTCTTTCCTATACTTTTCTCATGATAGTGAATGAGTCTCACAAGGTCTGACAGTTTTAAAATGGGACTTTCCCTGAACAAGCTCTCTTTGTTTGCTGCCATCCAAGTAAGATGTGACTCGCTCCTCCTTGCTTTCCACTATGATTGTGAGGCCTCCCCAGCCATGTGGAACTGTAAGTCCAATAAACCTTTTTCTTTTGTAAATTGCCCAGTCTTCTTGGGTATGTTTTTATCAGCAGCACGAAAACAGACTAATACAGTAAATTCGTACCAGTAGAGTGTGTGCTGCTGAAAAGATACCCAAAAATGTGGAAGCAACTTTGGAACTGGGTAACAGGCAGAGGTTGAAACAGTTTGGAGGGTTTGGAAGAAGATGGGAAAATGTGGGAAAGTTTGGAACTCTCTAGAGACTTAACGAATGGCTTTGACCAAAATGCTGATAATGATGTGGACAATGAAATCCAAGCTGAGGTGGTCTCAGATGGAGATAATGAACTTATTGGAAACTGGAGCAAAGGTGACTCTTATGATGTTTTAGCAAAGAGACTGGCAGCATTTTGCCCCTGCCCTAGAGATTGGTGAAACTTTGAACTTGAGAGAGATAATTTAGGGTATCTGGTGGAAGAAACCTCTAAGTAGCAAAGCATTCAAGAGATGACATGGGTGCTGTTACAGGCATTCAGTTTTAAAAGAGAAGCAGAGTATAAAAGTTCAGAAAATTTGCAGCCTGACAATGCCACAGAAAAGAAAATCCCATTTTCAGAGAAGAAATCCAAGCCAGCTGCAGAAAATTGCATAAGTAATGAGGAGTTAAATGTTAATCACTAGGACAATGGGGAAAATGTCTCCAGGTCCTGTCAGAGACCGTTGAGACCACTCCCATCACAGGCCTGGAGGCCTAGAGGAAAAAATGGTTTTGGGGACCAGGCCCAGGGTCCCCATGCTGTGTGCAGTCTAGGGACTTGGTGTCCTGTGTCCCAGTCACTCCAGCCATGACTAAAAGGGGCCAACGTACAGCTCCGGTCATGGCTTCAGAGGGTGCAAGCCTCAAGCCTTGGCAGCTTCCATGTGGTGTTGAGCCCACATGTGCACAGAAGTCAAGAATTGAGGTTGGGAAACCTCCGCCTACATTTCAGAAGATGTATGGAAATGACTAGATGTCCAGGCAAAAGTTTGCTGCAGGGGTAGGGCTCTCATGGAGAACTTCTGCTAGAGCAGTGCAGAAGGGAAATATGGGGTCAGAGCACCCACACAGAGTCCTACTGGAGCACTGCCTAGTGGAGCTGTGAGACGAGGACCACCATCCTCCAGACCCCAGAATAGTAAATCCACTGACATCTTGCACCGTGTGCCTGGAAAAGCTGCAGACACTCAATGCCAGACTGTGAAAGCAGCTGGGAGGGAGGCTGTATCCTACAAAGCCACGGGGGTGAAGCTGCCCAAGACCATGGGAACCTCTTGCATCAGCATGATCTGCATGTGAAACATTGAGTTGAAGAAGATAATTTTGGAGCTTTAAGATTTGACTGCCCTGCTGGATTTCAGACATGCATGGGCACTGTAGCCCCTTGGTTTTGGCCAATTTATCCCATTTGGAATGACTGTATTTACCCAGTGCCTGTACCCCCATTGTATCTAGGAAGTGACTAACTTGCTTTTGATTTTACAGTCTCATAGCGGGAAGGGACTTGCCTTGTCTCAGATGTGACATTGGACTGCACTTTTGAGTTAATGCTGAAATGGGTTGAGACTTTGGGGTACTGTTGGGAAGGCATGATTGGTTTTGAAATGCGAGGACATGAGATTTGGGAGGGGCCAAGAGTGGGATAATATAGTTTGGCTGTGTCCCCACATCTCATCTCCCCAAATCTCATCTTGAATTCCCTTGTGTTGTGGAAAGGACCCAGTGAGAGGTAATTGAATCATGGGGGCAGGTGTTTCCCATGCTGTTCTCATGATAGTGAATAAGTATCATGAGTTTTGATGGTTTTGAAAAAGGGAGTCTCCCTGAATAAGCACTCTTTTTGTCTGCTGCCATCCATGTAAGACGTGACTTGCTCCTGTGTGCCTTCCACAATGATTGTGAGGCTTCCCCAACCATGTGGAACTGTTAAGTCCAATTAAACCTCCTTGTAAATTGCCCAGTCTTGGGTATGTCTTTATCAGCAGCATGAAAATAGACTAATAGAATCTCTTTTTAAAAAGTAATAAATGGTCAAGTCAGAACACTAAAATGTAAAATAAGGGCTTTGAGTTTCTATCTCTTTTCTTTTTTTTTTTTTTTTTGATTCAGAGTCTCACTCTGTATAGTGAGACTGTACAGGCTGGAGTACAGTGGCTCACTGCAACCTCCACCTCCCTGGTTCAAGCAATTCTCCTGCCTCAGCCTCCCAAGTAGCTGTGACTACCAGCACACGCCACCATGCCCAGCTAATTATTGTATTTTCAGTAGAGACGGGTTTCACCATTTTGGCCAGGATGGTCTTGATCTCTTAACCTCATGATCCACCTGCCTTGGCCTCCAAAAGTGCTGGGATTACAGGCGTGAGCCACCACACCCGGCCGGCCTTTGTCTCTCTTTTTTTAACAGCTTTATTGAGAAATAACTCACATACCATACAATTCACCCGTGTAAAATGCACTATTAAATGTTTTTAAAAACATATTCAGAGCATTGTTCAACCATCAGCACAATCTAACTTTAGAACATTTTCATCATCCCTAAAAGAAACCCAAAGCCCATTAGCAATCAATCACCATGCTCCTCTTTTCCCACCCCAATTCTAAGCAATCACTAGTTTATTTTGTCTCTATAAATTTGCCTATTCTGAATATTTCATATAAATGAAATCATACAATATGTAGTCTTTCGTGACTTATTTCTTTCATTTAGCCTCATATTTTCAAGGGTCATTCATATTGTAGTATGTATCATGGAATATCATTTTTATCATTTAATGAGTTGATGGACATTTGGGTTATTTAAACATCTTGGCTGCCATGAATAATGCTGCTTTGGGCACTTATGCACAAGATTGTGTGGGGTATATGTTTTATTTTTTTTCTTGGATAGGTGCTTAGGAGTGGAATTGCCGTGTCATTTGGTCATTCTATGGGTAACTTTTTGAGTAACTGACAATTTGTTTTCTAAAGGAGTTGCACAACTTTACATTTTCAACAGCAATGTATAAGGTGAGAGCTCCAATTTTGCCCTATTTAATGTATTTTATAAGTTCACCTATGCAATAACAGAAAGAAAGGCAAGAAGGCAAGAAAGAAGGAATAAGTCAGATAATGCATTCCTGCTTATAGGGTCATTCTAATGATGGATTAGACTTTTTCAGTGAGGTATTATATAAATAAGGACTGAATTACGTTGACCCTCTTTCCTACATTATCAGCTATTTTCTCAATGGAATTATAAGCCTAAATATTTTTTATAATCTTTGTAGTGAAAAAATGCAAGAAACAAAAACTGCTTATGCTTGCATGCGTGTTTTCACACAAGCATGCAAAGTAAAGGATCTGGAAGGAAATATACCCAGGTTTTAATACTTTTTATCTCTAGAAATGGGGATTACACATGAATTTTGTTTGTCTTATATTTGGTTATCTGTAGCTATCTTTTAAAAAACAATAAGCATGTATAGTTTTTTCATTTTAAGGAGCAAATATGATACTCCTGCCAGTAGCCTCATAGCACTGTTTCTAAATCTGGAACATCAGAATCACCAAAGAAGTTTTAAAAAATAATAGCCAATGTCTAAATACCCTCTTCCTTAGATATTCAAATTTAATTGATCTGGGATGATTCTAATATGAAAGCAGAGTGAGAATCCCACTCTGTACCTTCAATATCATGCCATCTTATTTGTTGAGTTTTACAGGAAGAAAAAAATGCCTTCCTGCCCACTGTCCGTCTCCTGATGTGAAGTTAGTTAAGGCTATTTTATTTATGGTTTGCAAGGTATTATCTTTACTGGGTTACATCTGGAGAAGTTTCCTTAGTATCAAGAGACTACTTGAAGAAACATGTGAAGAGGTGTCCCAAACTTTCTCCTGGCAAGTGTCATGGGAAGATCAGCAACTTACTGTTGAAATGAAACCATCTGGCACTTAAAGAGTTCGACACAAAGAGTAAGGTGCAGTTTTTAAGCCACTCTTTAAAAGAAAGCAGTCTTTGGCTTAATGGATAACTAATGGATAATATTTAGACAATGATTTGTCACCCAGTCTTCTGCTGCACAGTAATGAGAGAGGCACAGAAGTGATCAAGGTATGGGAGAGAGAAGATAGAAGTAAACATAGAAAACCTCAGTAAGAATATGCCTCAGTGAATATTCGACCCTATTGCCTCTTTTTTTATAAGTACAATAGGTGGTTGGAGAGAAACATGATCCACTAAAATTCTTGATTATGGCATGTGCTGCAAAGTAACATGCTTCTTAAATGAAGAACAAAGGAACCAACTTCATGGCTGAATGATGAGGTGATGCAACTTACGTGTCTGATACCTTCAAAACTAGGAATATTTGAGTTTCTGTCAGAACGATCTATTTCTGAAACATCTGAAGACTTTCACCTTAAAAACTTGGATGCATACATTCCTTGATAAATCTTAGTCTTGGCTCCTGTTTGGCCTCTGTTTGGTGGGGTGAGAAGAGGGTTAAAGAGAATGTTTGTCTTTCTCTGTGACAGGAAGGATAAGTACTACTGAATTTAAGCAGCTCTTATCACAAATGCAGTTATTTTTAGAAGATTTATTTTTATCTCTTTATCTACAAAGCAATTTTAATGAGTTTCAACTATGTAAAAGGCATGATAGATACATGGGGAAAGCCAAAAATGAATAACATTATTCAAGCCTTCAAATTCTTATGATCCAGGAAAAAAAAATACATGTACTCAAAATACAAGAAAAAATACAAGTACTCAAAAAATTATTAAACACAGTAGAATGTGGAAAATTTCATGAAAATGAAATAGGTTCTGTAAGATTTCTAAGAATAGAGAGAGCACTTTTCAATGTGGAAAATATTAAATGTTTTCCAGCATTATCTCAAAGCTGAATTTCCTCTCACCATTTTCAAAGCTGTACTAATTTTCAAATGAATCTATGCACACCCTTTAAATTTAATTTTGAGGTTTTTGTTTATCCCTTTCTCTCACTGAACTGTTTGTTCTTATTGTTTCTGTATGATAAATATCAGAAGGGTTTGGTTGTTTTGGCCTTCTGCTTCCTGCTTCAGATTGCCAAATTGCCTGTTAGTTTAGTATGCTCATTTGTAATCACATTAGACATTAATATCAAGGAAGGTGCAGGATTCTTCTGGTTAACTCTGAAAGTTTAAATTCAACATTTAAATATAATGATAATGAGAATAAATAATAGCTATCATTTATTGAGCTATTTCACTTTGTTCCTTCTGTGTGATCATCTTGTTCTAAATGTATTATCTAATTTAAATTTTAAAAAGTTATAATCTTTAATTTTGTGGATACATAGTAGGTGTATATATTTAAGGGGCACATAAGATATTGTGAATCAGACATGAAGTGCATAATAATCCCATCATGGATAATGAAGCATCCATCTCCTCAATGTTTATCCTTTGTGTTCAAACAATCCAATTATACTCTTTTAGTTATTTTTAAATGTACAATTAAATTATTTTGTCTATAGTTGCCCTATTGTGCTGTCAAATACTAGGTCTTATTCTTTGTTTCTCTTTGTACCCATTAACCATTCCCACCTGCCCCCTCCCTCACTCACTACCCTTCCCAGCCTCTGGTAACCAGCCTTCTACTCTATCTCCATGAGTTCAATTGTTCTGATTTTTAGATCCCACAAATCAGTGAGAACATGGCAATGTTTGTCTTTCTGTGCCTGGCTTATTTCACTTAACAAAATGACTTCCAATTCCACCCAGGTTGTTGAAAATGACAGGATCTCATTCTTTTTATGGCTGAATAGTACTCCATTGCGCATATGTACCACATTTTCTTTATCTATTTATCTATTGTTGAACACTTAGGTTGATTCCAAATTTTGGCTATCGTGAACAGTGCTACAAACCAACATAGGAGTGCCAGTATCTCTTGGATATACTGATTTCCTTTCTTTCCTTTCCTTTTTTTTTTTTTTCGAGACAGAGTCTCACTCTGTCACCCAGGCTGGAATGCAGTGGTGTGATCTCGGCTCACTGCAACCTCCGCCTCCCAGGTTCAAGCAATTCTCTGCCTCAGCCTCCCGAGAAGCTGGGATTACAGGTGCCCGCAACCACGCTCAGCTAATTTTTGTATTTTTAGTAGAGACGGGGTTTCACCATCTTGGCCAGGCTGATCTTGAACTCTTGACCTCATGATCCAGCCACCTCAACCTCCCAAAGTGCTGGTATTACAGGCATGAGCCACTGTACCCGGTGATTGCCTTTCTTTTGAATATATACCTAGCAGTGGGATTGCTGGGTCATATGGTAGCTCAATTTTTAGTTTTTCGAGGAACCTCCAAAGTGTTCTCCATAGTGGTTGTACTAATTTACATTCCCACCAACAGTGTACAAAGGTTCCCTTTTCTCCACATTCTCACCAGCATTTGTTATTGCCTATCTTTTGGATATAAGCCATTTTAACTCTGGTGAGATGACATCTCATTGTAGCTTTGATTTAAATTTTCTGATGATCAGTGAGGTTGAGTACCTTTTCCTATGCCTCTTTGCCATTTGTATGTTTTCTTTTGAGACCCTTCTATCTATATCTTTTGCCCATTTTAAAATCAGATTACTAGATTTTTTTCCTATAGAGTTGCTTGACCTTCTTGTATGTTCTAATTATTAATCCCTTGTCAGATGGGTAGTTTGCAAATATTATGTATCTCTGTTTTCCAAGAATTGGTCCCTTGTGCCTTATTTTATTTTATTTGTCACCCAGTCATCTGCTGCATAGTAATGAGAGAGACACAGAAGTGATCAGGGTATGAGAGAGAGAAGATGGAGTCTCAGTCTGTCACCCAGGCTGGAGTGCAGTGGCACGATCTCTGCTGGGTTCTGCCTCCTGGGTTCAGGCTATTCTCCTGCCTCAGCCTCCGGAGTAGCTGGGATTACAGGCGTGCACCACCACACCAGCTAATTTTTATATTTTTAGTAGAGAGGGGGGTTTCACCATGTTGGCCACGCTGGTCTCAAACTCCTGACCTCAAATGATCCGGCTGCCTTGGCCTCCCAAAGTGCTGGAATTACAGGCATGAGCCACCATGCCCGGCCCCTTGTACCTTATTTAATTCTTTTGGTGAGGTCATGTTTTCCTGGATGATCTTGATGCTTATGGATGTTTGTCAGTGTCTGGGCATTGAAGAGTTTGCCATTTATTGTAGTCTTCGCAGTCTGGGCCTGTTTGTGCCCATCTTTCTTGACAAGGTTTTCCAGGTATTTGAAGGGACTTTAAGCTCAATAACGCTGTGGTTTTTGCAGACTCATAGAGGTACCATCTTGGTGGCCTTGGATAAGATCCAGAAGAATTCTCTGGATTACTAGGTTTTCTACCAAACAAATGGAATCTCTCTCTCTTTGCTGAGCCACCTGGAACTGGGGTGAGGCAAGCACCCCTGTGGCCACCACCACTGGGACTGTACTGGGTCAGATCCTAAGCCAGAACAGCCCTGGGTCTCACCCAAGGCATGCTGTAACCATTACCTGGCCACCGCCTGTGTTTATACAAGGCCCTGGAACTCTATGATCAGCAGTTTGCAAAGCCAGCCAGGTTTGTGTCCTTGCCTTCAGGGTGGCAAGTTCCCCCAGGGCCCGAGCAAGTCCAGAGATGCTACCTGGGAGCCGGAATTGGAGTCAAAATCCTTAGAAATTTGCTTGATGTTCTGTTTTGCTGCAGCTAAACTCGCACTCAAACCACGAAACAAAGTTCTTCCTGCTCTTCCCTTCTGTTTCCATAGGCAAAGGAGCCTCTCCCTCTGGCCACCACCACCAACAGCCCACAAGGGGTTTTTGCAAGGTCACTGCCAACGTTTACTCAAAACCCCAAAGGCTCTTCAGTCAGCTTATGGTAAATGCTGCCAGGCCTGAGACAGGCTTCAGGGCAGTGCGCTCCTCTCAGCCCAGGGCAGATCCAGAAATGCTCTCCAAGAGCCCAGGCCTGGACTCAGGACCCCAAGAGCCTGCTTGTTGCTCTACCCTACTGTGGCCGAGCTGGTACCTAAGGTGCAACACAAAGTCCACCTTACTTTTCTGTGCTTTTCTCAGAGGAGTCTTTCACCATAGCCACCACAGCTGGAAGTTTGCTGAGTCATGACTGAAGTCAGCACATCTCAGAGCCCAAGGACCACCTTGGTATCACTGCTGGTTATTCAGGATCCAAGGGCCCTTTAGTCAGCAGGTGATGAATCCTGCCAGGACTGGGTCCTTCCTTTCAAGGCAGTAGGTAACCTCTGGCCCAGGATGTGTCTAGAAATGTCATCTGGGAGTTAGGGCCTGGCATGTGGGCCTCATGATTCTGCCTGGTGCCCTACCCTACTGTGGCTGGGCTGGTATCCAAGGTGCAAGACAAAGCCCTCTTTATCTTTGCTCTCCTCTCCTTAAGCAGAAGGAAGGAGTCACTTTTGTTGCAAGCTGCACTGCCCGAGGTTTGGGGAGGGATGGCGCAAGCGCTCTCTTAGCCACCCCAGCTGGTAACTCCCTAGGACACATGCTACCCTGGTCCTCTGGCCCTGAGCCTAGCCTAGCACTAAGACTTGCCTAGGAATTGCAGCCCTTGTGTCCTAGACTGTCTTTCAAGTTTACCTAGGACCCCAGAGCACTTTGGCCCATGGGGCAAGGCTTGCAGACAAAGTTCCAACTTGCTGGGATGGCTGATTCTCCTCTGGCTAAGTCTTCTGAATGCTCCCTCCATACACAGGCACTGGCTGAGCCCAGCATGGCTTTGGTCTCCATTGTGACAGGGTAGCACTGAGTTCAATGTAAAGCCTTCCAGTCGCTGCACTCTCCCTTACCAAGGTGCACAGTCTCGCAGTCTCCACACCCTACAACTGCAGGGACATGGGGGTGGGGCAGCATCAGCCATTCAAGACTGTCTCTCTGGTATCCTTCAATGCCTCCTTTAGAGATATGAAGTTAAAACCAGGTACTGTGATTGTTCACCTGAGTTTTGGTTCTTGTGATAGTGCTTTTCTGTGTGCAGACAGTTGTTAAAATTTGGTGTTCCTGTTGGGGAGAATTAATGGGTATAGACTTCTATTCTGTCATCCTGTTCTGTCTTCCTCATTCAATATTCAAAACACCCATGTACAATTCTTCTAGCTTCATCTTCATCATAATTCCTGAAAATGCATGTAATATCTTACGTTTGCTAATATGTTTGGTAAGCTGTAACAATCAATGAAAAAACCCAGACAGGTTAGAGATTGTTGTCTCTCTTGTAATGGTTGAGTTTATTTCCATCTTTACATCACTTTTAAAATATATCTTTTTGTAAGTTTGTGAGTTAGACATTCTATTTCCATTCTTTTAGTAGCTAGTCTGAATAAAAATGTATACATAACCTAATAAGTTTTGAGGTAAATCAATAATTCTATTCTTCTCTTGAAGTAAAACAAGGATCTTAAAATGTTTTCTCCCATCCCATCATCTGTGTTATTTTTTAGTTTATTTTAGTCCACACACACATTTAAACCTAAATCTATCATTGTACTTTTTAGTCTTTTGTTTGTTCATTATTGGTTCTTTTACTGCACTCTTTCCTGCTACGTAACTCAATTATATCTTTAAATTTTATTTGTTTATTTGTTTTTCCTCTAATCCCATGACAGACTATAAATTATATTTTTGTAATGTTTCAGTAAGGATCTGTAAATGTAACTTTTCTCAGTCTTTGTACATCTGAATTTTTTTTAAAAATTACCCTTACTCTTGAATGTTCATTTAGTTTTAGTTGAGCAGACAGTTATTTTTCCTCAGCAATAGAAAAATACCATTCCTTCTGGCATCTTTTGCTGATGTCAAGTCTACCATCATTCCCTGGTAGATGGACTATACTTTCTCTGGTTTCTTCTACAAATTTTTAAAATTGGTCTTTGATAATCTAAAGCTTAACCATGGTAAGTCTAGGTGGATTTTTCGGAAAATTACTCTACTAAAGACTATCTGCTTCTTGAGTATGAAGATTCGTGTTTTATTTTTCATTTTTGGAATATTGTTTCTCTCCTAATTTCTCATTCTAGAGAGAATATGTATTAGAGTTATTAAACATATGTTGGAGATTTTCATTCCATCCTCAATGTTTCTTCGTTTTTAATATAGTTTATTTATTTACTAATGAGCTTATAATTAATAAATTCAGGAATAACATGCACATAGTATGTTAGGTACCATGTTACTGAACCATATACATATCTATATATCTAGATATCTATCCTCTATCCATCTATATATCTATATTGCATATAAGGTTAAATTTCTCAGATCTGTTTTCACATTTACTATTTTCTTCCTCTTTATTTGTATTTAATACATTGGATAAAGTTTATATATTGAGCTTTTTTATCAATTATAGTTTTCATTTCTAGGATTTTCTTTTTTACTTTTTTCAAAAGTGCTGCTTCTCTTTTAGGAGATGTTATCCTTATGATTTTTATTTCTTCCTTATTTGTATATTTTAACATTTAAAGCAAATTTGTTTTCACACTGTCCTTTAATGCATTGGTTTGGCATATAAATTCTCATTTGTTGAGACTCCTGGCTCTGGACAGGTACAGTGGCTCATGTCTGTAATCCCAGCACTTTGGGAGACTGTGGTGGGAGCATCACTTGAGCCCAGGAGTTTTGGACCAGCCTGGGCAACACAGTGAGACCCCACCTCCATTTATAATATATATATTAATAATATTAATTATATATATAATTTAAAAAGAGACTCCTGGCTCTAACAAGGTCTGTTTTCTTGAGTGTTTCAAATTTCAGACTTTGAACCTATCTTCAGAGGAAATTGCTTTCCAAAGATGTGTCATGGTTCAGGATTGTGAAGTTATCACTCTGGTGGTTTATATTTACCTCTGCTAGGTCCAATGTCTCTCAAATAGTTTTTACAATAATTTCTTGACTTCAGATTTTTTTAAATCAAGCTTGATATATGAATTCAACCCAATATTCACATAGTATTGGTTTAGATTTTTCCAAGATTATTAGTTTTCGACCATGACTTAGTACAGGCAGCCCATTTTTCTCCCTAAATCTCTATTCCAGGGGAAAGAACTTTTATAGTACCTTCTAGGCTCTCAGTTTTAAGTTGGGATTGCAATTGTAGCTTCCCATGCCACCAAGCCTGGAAACTCAACTTCTGCCTTACTTCTCAGCTCTCTACTCTTAGGTTAAAACCTCAGTAACTTAGGGGAATATCCAGGCTCAGTAACCTTATGGGCCATTTGGCATTAGATCCCTTCACTGCTCAGATTTCAGATTGACTTTCTTCATTTCTGGTACCATGTAGTTTTCCTTTTTTTGTTTCAAACTGAGATATATATATATATGCCTGTTTTTAGGGTAGTTATATCTATTCAGCGGTACAGTGTTTGGAGCAGTGGTTGGGGCTGTTAATGAACCATGTTGACGAGAAATTTCAGTTTTATCTATATGATACCACCTAGCTAATTTGACTTTCTTTGTATTCTCAGTTTACTTAATTTTATTTCCATTAAATAAACCAATGGATCACATAAACTGTCCCAAAAATGCAGCCTTGAATCTTGTTGCTCTGTCTTTACATGTCACAGTTGTCACAGATAGCAAATTCCTGGAGAACAGGTACTGCATTACATGTAGACATGCATTAGCATCCCTGGAAAATGAAAATAAACAGAGTAGCATACATGGAGTATCTGAGGATCCCATTTTCCAGGAAAAATATCTTTTTCTAAGTTAGTTAGCAGCTTTCTTTTTGGTAATTCTATTTTGTGGATTCAGCCTCTAAATGCAGCTTTCTTTTCGTCTGGCAGTGGTGGTCATTGGTGTCTTCACATTATTCCACTCTTCCTTTAGAATAAACGGGAAGTTTCACTACCACTTTTTCTTGCTGTGACCAAATCTCGAGAAATTGGAGGGTCCTTTGGCACCAGCGTTTACCTGCAGTTGGTTGACTTAATACTTGGTCAAATGTCATTCTCAAGCCTAAAATATAATAATGAGAAACTTTTCTCCTCTTTTTGTGAGGATGAGAGGTAGAATTATGAACTATAAAACTGAAGTGACAGGAAGGTGCTAGGAGAAATGTTCAAAACATTGATGTGATTTATGAACATGTGGCAAACAGATGTGGTGGAGTAATAGGGACCCCTATCTTAAATTTGGATCACATTTGTGTCTTTCTCATACCACCACCACCCCCAGGTTCCTAATATGCTTTATTAAAATTCTCTGCGGGGTATATGGATGATTAATAATTGTTGATGACAGAAATTTGGTTTTGGTAAGCTGCACAGTGAAAGATAAATACAACAGGGCTATTTTAACCTCTGTATATTATGCTTATTAGAATGACGCTTCTCCGTAAGTTAGTCTCTGTTGAGTTTGTGTGTAATTTATGGAAATGACACCAATGACCCTGGTTCTGGAAGAACTCTTAAAATCTCTTTTGTTGTAATCATCACTTGAGTTTCAGTTGTCACTAGGGAAAATCATTTTTGGAAAAAACATAGTCGAGAGTGCTTAACATATGCTTCAAATAAAATAAACATTGCTTAGCTATTTAGGAATAAAATACAAAGAAAACCTTGAGATAGGTATTAGAAATAGATATTTATTTGTAACCAAATCTAAATGCATTGTGGTAGAGAAGTCCATGGATAGGAAAACACTGGAATATTGATTTTTTATTCTCTTCCCAACTCTGACATATTTAACATATCTGGAACCTTTAGACAAGCCATTTATTTCTTTCTACCTTTGTTGGTAGAGCAAGTGTTCTGCAATTAGTATCTCTAATATAGTTTGAAATAAAATTTTTAATAAAACAACAAATGTTAATGAGTATTGCCTCTGTGTGGCCAGGAACTCAAAGTACAAATGTGTTTATAGGAAAGAATTGGTATTTCTCTTGTCCTTCCCAATTCCTCAATATCATTTGTCTAAAAGCAACCACTATTAGTTTGAAATCATTAAATAAAAGTCCTGATATTATAAGTTAATCTTTCAAATAGGAATGTTGAAATTTATCACAAATTACAATACAAATTTAGTATTCTGTGCTTTACACAGTGAGTTAAAATTGGTTATTTGTAAAGCCGGTAATTACAGCAATATCACATAACTCCCACCTCATTCAAATGATATATTTGAAAAAGATAAAGGAAAATATTTTTAAATAATCAAAACAATGCTAGATGCCTAATGATTACTGACCTGGTGAATTTTTGCTTTGGGCTGGGACTTGGTCACACAGAACTAAAAGATTGTATAGTGGAATGTCTTGATTTGCAGTTTTCTAAACTCCGTTTCTCCTTAGCAAGAATATGGCTGGCAGTTGTCTGGAAGTCACGAAGAATGATTGCTGGATAGGGGCCTCTTACAAAATGCTACAAAAGTCAGCATGAGGCAAGCCTTTATTTAATGTGTTGTGTTAAAGGAGAAAAATAATCAAGAACTCCCATGCTTTACTTCATGCCCTCATTTTTCATTCAATTAGGGTAAATTATAAAACCAGTAACAAAAAATAAAAACACACATGGTAACAATATCATAATGCATTTGAGAAATAATGCAGAAGATGGACTTAACCACTTCAAAAAAATTTGGGAAATGATTCAGGGGTCTAAATGGAAGTCTGGAATTTTGATTACTTAGACAACTTTCTTTCAGCTCTGTTCAGATCATCAGTTTCCCTCTCACCTCTGTCAGTAATGACTAGTAACTCAGTTTTATAATACCTGTCTGTTAAAGAATGTATAAAAAGCTTTCCAAAGGAAAAAAAGAGTGAGTGTTGTAACATTTTTCATTTCTTTAGGGTGTTTTGTCCTCAGTCTAAAAGTGTGTTAAGACATTTAGACTTGAATAACTGGAAAGTCTCTTGATTCTTTTCTAAATTGAAGTGTCTTGGTGGTTGACAATTGAAGAATGATTTACAATTCCTGGAGTACTTTGTGGATTTGGTTTTTTAAAATCAGTTCTTAATATTCAAGCTATTTGGTAGTTGGAACTTGAATAGCTAGTGATTTTTAAAATGTGGGGTTTGTTCAGTTTGAAGTATATGTCCAAACTGACATATTTTCTTTTTTTTTTATTATTAGACTTTAAGTTCTAGGGTACATGTGCACAATGTGCAGGTTTGTTACATATGTATACATGCGCCATGTTGGTGTGCAGCACCCATCAACTCGTCAGCACCCATCAACTCGTCATTTACATCAGGTATAACTCCCAATGCCATCCCTTCCCCCTCCCCCTTCCCTACCATAGGCCCCGGTGTGTGAGGTTCCCCTTCCCGTGTCCAGGTGATCTCACTGTTCAATTCCCACCTATGAGTGAGAACATGCAGTACTCGGTCTTCTATTCTTGCGATAGTTTGCTGAGAATGATGGTTTCCAGCTGCATCCATGTCCCTACAAAGGACACAAACACATCCTTTTTTATGGCTGCATAGTATTCCATGGTGTACATGTGCCACATTTTCTTAATCCAGTCTGTCACTGATGGACATTTGGGTTGATTCCAAGTCTTTGCTATTGTGAATAGTGCTGCAGTAAACATACGTGTGCATGTGTCTTTATAGCAGCATGATTTATAATCCTTTGGGTATATCCCCAGTAATGGGATGACTGGGTCAAATGGTATTTCTAGTTCTAGATCCTTGAGGAATCGCCATACTGTTTTCCACAATGGTTGAACTAGTTTACAATCCCACCAACAGTGTAAAAGTGTTCCTATTTCTCCACATCCTCTCCAGCACCTGTTGTTTCCTGACTTTGTAATGATTCCCATTCTAACTGGTGTGAAATGGTGTCTCATTGTGGTTTTGATTTGCATTTCTCTGATGGCCAGTGATGATGAGGATTTTTTCATGTGTCTGTTGGCTGTATGAATGTCTTCCTTTGAGAAATGTCTGTTCATGTCCTTTGCCCACTTTTTGATGGGGTTGTTTGTTTGTTTGTTTGTTTTGTAAATTTGTTTGAGTTCTCAAACTGACATATTTTCAGAAATGCAAATTACCACATTCAATTGTCCTGAGAACCAATGGAGAGCAGTAACTTGTTTTCTCCAAATTGTGAAATAAGTTGATGTGCAAAAATTTAAAAACTAAGGAAAGCAGACTTTCCTGCACAGGTGTTATCATCCCAATATACTCCCCATTCATTGTGGTGTGGCCCTGTAAGGATATCATATGTTTCGAGGTCTCACCAATTCAAATCTGGAGAGTAAGGGAGACAGCCACAATTTCTTATATATCTTCTCAGAAAAAAAGCTAATGTTCTATTAATTCAGACTTCAAAAATAAATTTAAATATTCTGGTACCTCATGAGTGTAGCAGTTTTAAATTACCCTAGCATGGGAACTAGTTCAACTCTTGACTACTCTTAGCTAACACAAATAAAATAATGAATCTTTTTATCTTTCTTGAAACTAGTCAGTAAGTGTTGAAAGTACATGTAAGCCTAAATAGCATTTTAATTAATGGGAAAAGGCAACTGGATAACTAAGAACTTGAAACTAGGTTCATAACTCACCCAACATTCTATTCTTATCACCTACAAGTTTGCTAAATAAGACCTTCATTCTGTCTTTCTTGAAGGGAGATCTAAATTAAAAACAAAAATTTTAAAAATGAAGAAGAAGGCTGGGCATGGTGGCTCATGCCTGTAATCTCAGAACTTTGGGAGGCCAAAGTGGGCAGATCACTTGAGCCTAGGAGATTGAGACCTGCCTGGGCAACATTTTCCTATTTTTCTATTTTTTGTGGAGACCCCCATCTCTACAAAAATTAGTTAGATCCCAAAAATTAGTTAGGCATGGTAGTGTGTGCCTCTAGTCCCATCTACTCAGGAGGCTGAGGCGGGAGGATCACCTGAGCCTGGGGCGGTCAAGGCTACAGTGTACCATGATTTTGCCACTGCATTCCAACCTGGACAACAGAGTGAGACCCTGTCTCAAAATAACAGCAATAAAAAAAAGAACGAAAAAGAAACCCTCCACTCATTCTTTCTTTAATTCTACAATTACTTAGCACCCTCTATGTGTTAAATATCTTGCCAAGAACTGTGTAAAGATTTCAAAACAAAGAAATAAACAAAATGAAACAACAACAACAAAAAACACAATCTGTGACTTTTGGTAGCTCATATTGAGGAGAAAGAAATATAACTACTACCTAATAAAAATGCTACACAATATGACTGCTGTAAAAGATGTATGTGTAAAATGCTATAGAAATTCAGAGAAAGGAAGGACTTGCTTCCCCTAGGAAACTAGAAGTCACATAATGTCTCATGTTGGTGTTTACCAGGTGTAAGGAAAGAATGATCATGATCACAAGGAGGGGCATAAAAAAGAATCCTGAGCTGTGGACAGAGAATCTTGGGATCAGATGTTGGTAAATATGCTCAAGTCCACATTAAAGGGGGCCCTCTGTAGCATGTTAAGAAATCTGTTTATACTCAGTAGAAGCAGAGAAAAGTTTTTTAAGGTTTCCAAGCAGTGGGACTGACATGATGAGATTTGAGTTTATACAAACCACTCAGGGCTACAAAAAATGAATGGATGGGAACAAGGCTTTAGGGAGGAAGAACAAACAAGAGGCTATTGTGAATATGAAAACTGGAACACACACACACACACACCACCAAATGCAGTGGAATGATGAAGAAAGATATGAAAATTAAGTTCCTCAATTCCAAGGCACTACTCTATATGTCAATCCCTGTGTCCATTCATGCCCCTCCCCTAACAAGCTCTCTCTGATATGGTTAGGATGTTTGTCCATGTTGAAATATGATTCCCAGTGTTGCAGGTGGGGCCAAGTGAGAGGTGATTGGATCATGGGGGCAGATTCTTCATTAATGATTTAGCAATATCCCCTTGGTGACAAGTGAGTTCTCACTCAGTTAGTTCACAGGAGATCCAGCGGTTTAAAATAGTCTGGATCTCTCCTCTCTCTCTCTCTCTCTCTCTCTCTCTCGCTCCCTCACTTGCCATGTGATGTGCCTGTTCCTGCTTCTCCTTCCGCCATGAGTAAAAGCTCCCTGAGGCCTCTCTATAAGCCAAGCAGATGCCAGTGCCATGCTTACCACACAGCCTGCAGAACCATGAGCCAATTAAATCTTTCTTTATAAATTACCCAGTCGCAGATATTCCTTTATAGCAACACAAGCATGAACTAAAACACCCTCTACACTTTTTGCACATTCTACAAATTTCCCATCTACCTCCTTTAAAAATTGTGATATATTTCAGACATAGGAAGGTGATAAGGACTAATACAATGAATACCTCTGAACCCACTACCCAGTTTAGGAGATAAAACATTAATACTGATTAATCTTTCTGTGTAGCCCTCTGTGTTGATAAATGTAGTTTCAGTTCCATGATTTTTATTGCTAAGTGGTATATCATTATGTAAACATACTGAGATTTATTTATCCATGTCTTGTAAATAGACATGGATTTTTCCAGCTTTTTGCTGTTGTAATACTGTTATAAAAATTATTGTCTGTCACTTTCTATACAGAGAAGAGATTTTTTAGGTATAAACATAAAAACAAAATTATTGTCACAGTAGTATTTTCAACTTCATTAGATATTGACAGATTGTTCTCCAAAGTGACTACACCAATTACACTCTCACCAGCAAACTAAAAAACAAAATAACATTTAAAATTGAAATAAAACAGAAGCTCTTAATGTTTCCACAACTTCACTAATACTCAATATTGTCAGACTTTTTAATTGTTCATAGATTGTACAGGAGTTTTAAGCCATTGAGTATTCTTAAGCTTTTGCTCTAAGTGAGATGTGAAGCCACTGGAGAATTTTGAATAGAAGGATGAAATTATCTGATTATACTGGCCACTAGGGAATAGACTATAAGGAGGAAAGGGATGGAAGCAGCAAGACCAAATAAGTGGCTGTTATATAACCAATTCAAAATATGATGGAGAATTAAACTAGCATGGTAGCAGTGGGAGAGTGAGAACCAGAAATATATTCAGAATCTAGACATAGTTAGAAGGTGGCACATTTTGAAACCAAAGCCAATAGATTTGTTCTTGGATTGCATGCAGAATAAGTAAGAGTGGACTCCAAGGTTTTGAAAGGAATAACTGACAAAATTCAGTTGCTGTTTACTAAGATGGGAAGGATTGCAAGAGAAGCAGGTTTGGAGGGAAGATCAGGAGTCAGCTTTGGGCTTGATATCTTTGAGAAGACTATTAGCTATTCAACTAAAGATAGATGAGTCTAGAGTAAATATGATAGAACATGTTTACAAATAGGATGCAAATAGGAGAGTTTCCTCAGGTTTTAAGCAAGCTTTTTTCTCCTTAGACCCCTGTAAGTGACATTTTAATTGGAAGCTCACTTAAGCTAGGGATGATCAAGTGACAGAAGGGGTTGTTTGTTCTCAAACGATCTTTACTACTTGGAGTTAACCTCAAGTAAAAAGCCATTTGTCTTAACATGTAACATCTACCTTCATGCCTAGTCAAAAGCATGTGCTATTAGCTCTACTAAACATGGAACCTCAAAAATTCTCTGCAAATAAGAAGGAATAATTAGCCCTCCTAGCCAGGTACAGTGGTTCATGCTTATACTCTCAGCACTTTGGGAGGCTGAGGCAAGAGAATTGCTTGAACCCAGGAGTTTGAGACCAGTCTGGGCAACATAGTGGGACCCTGTCTCTACAGAATTTAAAAAAATTATCTGGGTGTGGTGACACACACCTACCTGTAGTCCCAGCTACTTGGGAGGCTGAGGCAGGAGGATGGCTTCAGCCTGGGAGTTCAAGGCTGCAGTAAGCCATGATAGGCCACTGCACTCCAGTTTGGGTGATAGAGCGAGACCCTGTTTTTTATCCCTCACCCCTTTCCCACCCTTTCCCTCTAAGTCCCCAAAGTCTGTTGTGTAATTCTTAAGCCTTTGCATCCTCATAGCTTAGCTCTCACTTATGAATAAGAACATCTATAGATATAGATATATATCTATAGATATAGATCTATATATCTATAGATATAGATATATGTATAGATATAGATATGATAAGATATATGATATACCTATATTTTATATATATGAGATGTAGGAAAATGAACCTGGATCCTCATCTCTTACCTTATACAAAAACCAACTCAAGATGGATCAAGGACTTAAACCTAAGACCTGAAACTATAAAAATTCTACAAGATAACACTGGACAAACCCTTCTAGACATTGGCTTAGGCAAGGATTTCATGACCGAGAACCCAAAAGCAAATGCAATATATATATAATATATATATATATTTTTGTGTGTGTGTATATATATATGAGTGTGTGTGTGTGTGTGTGTATATATATATATATGTTACAGTTTCTCCACTTGCTGATTCATGGGCAGTTGGGCTGCTTCCACATTTTTGCCATTGTGAATTGTGCTGCCATAAACATGTATGTGCAAGTATCTTTTTCATATAATGACTTCTTTTCCTCTGGCTAGATACCCAGTAGTGGGATTGCTGGATCAAATGGAGGTTCTACTTTTAGTTGTTTAAGGAACCTCCACACTGTTTTCCATAGTGGTTGTACTAGTTTACATTCCTACCAGCAGTGTAGAAGTGTTCCCTCTTCACCGCATCCATGCCAACATCTATTACTTTTTGATTTGGTTTTATGATGGCCATTCTTTCAGGAGTAAGATAGTGTCACATTGTGGTTTTGCATCTCCCTGATCATTAGTGATGTTGAGCATTATTTCATGTTTGTTGGCCATTTGTTTATCTTCTTTTGAGAATTGTGTATTCATGTCATTGGCCCACTTTTTGATGGGTTTGTTTGTTTTTTCCTTGATAATGTGTATGAGTTTGTTGTGGATTCTGGATACTAGTCCTCTTTCAGATGTATATATTGTGAAGGTTTTCTCCCACTCTGTGGGTTGTCTGTTTACTCTGCTGACTATTCCTTTTGCTGTGCAAAAGCTCTTTAGTTTAATTAAGTTCCAACTATTTATCTTTGTTTTTATTGCATTTGCTTTTGGGTTCTCGGTCATGAAATCCTTGCCGAAGTCAATGTCTAGAAGGGTTTTTCCAATGTTATCTTGTAGAATTTTTATAGTTTCAGGTCTTAGGTTTAAGTTCTTGATTCATCTTGAGTTGATTTTTGTATAAGGTAAGAGATAGGATCCAGGTTCATTCTCCCACATGTGGCTTGCCAATTATCCCAGCACCATTTGCAGAATAGGATGTCCTTTCCCCCACTTTACGTTTTTGTTTGTTTTCTCAAAGATCAGTTGGCTGCAAGTATTTGGGTTTATTTCTGGGTTCTTTATTCTGTTCCATGCTGTTTCGGTGACTTGGCCTTAGGGTATAGTTTGATATCAGGTAACGTGATGCCTCCAGATTTGTTCATTTTGCTTAGTCCTACTTCAGCTATGTGGGCTCTTTTTTGGTTCCATATGAATTTTAGAATTATTTTTTCTAGTTCTGTGAAAAATGATTGTGGTATTTTGATGGAAATTGCGTTGAATTTGTAGATTGTTTTTGGCGGTATGGTCATTTTCACAATATTGATTCTACCCATTCATGAGCATGGGATGTCTTTCCATTTGTGTCATCTATGATTTCTTTCAGCAGTGTTTTGTAGTTTTCCTTGTAGAGGTCTTTCACCTCTTTGGTAAGGTATATTCCTAAGGATTTTTTTTGGCAGCTATTGTAAAGAAGGTTGAGTTCTTGATTTGATTCTCAGTTTGGTTGGTGTGGATGTATAAGAGAGCTACTGATTTTTGTGCACTAATTTTGTGTCTGGAAAATTTGCTGAATTCTTTTATCGGTTCTAAGAGCTTTTTGGAGGAGTCTGTAGGGATTTTTAGGTATGCAATCATATCATCAGCAAACAGCAACAGTTTGACTTCCTCTTTACTGATTTGGATTCCCTTTGTTTCTTACTCTTATCTGATTGTTCTCACTAGGACCTCCATTCCTATGTTGAATAGAAGTGCGAGAGTGGGCATCCTTGTCTTGTTCCAGTTCTCAGAGGGAATGCGTTCAACTTTTCCCCATTCAACATTATGTTGGCTGTGTCTTTGTCATAGATGGCTTATATTATATTGAGGTATGTCCGTTGTATGCCGATTTTGCTGAGAGCTTTAATCATAAAGGGATGCTGGATTTTTTTGAATGTTTGTGCATCTATTGAGATGATTATATGATTTTTGTTTTTAATTCTGTTTATGTGGTGCATCACATTTATTGACTTGCATATGTTAAACCATCCCTGCATCCCAAGTATGAAACCCACTTGATCATAGTGGATTATCTTTTTGATATATTGTTGGATTCAGTTGGCTAGTATTTTGTTAAGGATTTTTGCATCTTATGTTCATCAGGGATATTGGTCTGTAATTTTCTTTTCTGGGTATGTCCTTTCCTGGTTTTGATATTAGGGTGATACTGGCTTCATAGAATGATTTATAGAGGATCCCCTCTTTCTCCATCTTTTGGAATAGTGTCATTAGCATTTGTACCAATACTTCTTTGAATGTCTGGTAGAATTCAGCTGTAAATCTATGTGGTCCTGGCCTTTATTGTTGGTAATATTTTTAATACCATTTCAATTTTGCTGCTTGTGATTGGTCTGTTCAGGGTGTCTAATTCTTCCTGATTTAAGCTAGGAGGGTTGTATCTTTCCAGGAATTTATCCGTCTCCTCTAGGTTTTCTAGTTTATGCACGTAAAGGTGTTCATAGTAGCCTTGAATGATCTTTTGTATTTCTGTGGTGTCAGTTGTAGTATCTCCCATTTTGTTTCTAATTGAGCTTATTTAGATGTTCTCTCTTTTCTTGGTTAATCTTGCTAATGGTGTATCAATTTTATTTATCTTTCCAAAGAACCAACTTTTTGTTTCATTTGTCTTTTTTTTTTTTTTTTTTTTTTTTTTTTTTTTTTTTTTTTTTTTGCTGTTGTTTCAATTTCATTTAGTTCTGCTCTGAACTTAGTTGTTCCCTTTCTTCTGCTGGGTTTGGGTTTGGTTTGCTTTGCTTTGCTTTCTCTAATTCCTCGAGATATGACCTTAGATTGTCTGTTTGTACTCTTTCAGACTTTTTGATGTAGGCATTTAGGGCTATGAACTTCCCTGTTAGCACTGCCTTTTCTATATCTCAGAGGTTTTGATAGGTTGTGTCACTATTGTCACTCAGTTTGAAGAATTCTTTGATTTCTATCTTGATTTCATTTTTGACCCAGTGATCATTCAGGAGCAGGCTATTTAATCTCCATGTATTTGCATGGTTTTAAAGGTTCTTTTTGGAGTTGATGTCCAATTTTATTCAACAGTGGTCTGACAGAGTGCTTGATATAATTTCAATTTTCTTAAATTTATTGAGGCTTGTTTTGTGGCCTATCATATGGTCTATCTTGGAGAAAGTTACATGCACTGATGAATAGAATGTGTATTCTGCAGTTGTTGGATAGAATGTTCTGTAAATATCTGTTAAGTCCATTTGTTCTAGGGTATAGTTTACATCCATTTTGTTGTTGTTGTTGGCTTTCTGTCTTAATGACCTATCTAGTGGTGTCAGTGGAGTACTAACATCCCCCACTATAAATGTGTTGCTATCTATCTCATTTCTTAGGTCTATTAGTAATTGTTTAATACATTTGGGAGCTGCAGTGTTAGGTGCATATATGCTTAGGATTGTGACATTTTCCTGTTGGACAAGGCCTTTTATTATTATATAATGTCCTTCTTTGTCGTTTTTTAACTGCTGTTGCTTTAAAGTTTGTTTTGTCTGATATAAGAATAGCTACTCCTGCTCACTTTTGTTGTCCATTTGCATGAAATATCTTTTTCCACCTCTTTAACTTGAGTTTATAAGAGTCCTTATGTGTTAGCTGAGTCTCTTGAAGGCAGCAGGTATTTGGTTGATGAATTCTTATCCATTCTGCAATTCTGTATCTTTTAAGTAGAACATTTAGGCAATTTATATTCAATCTCAGTATTGAGAAGTAAGGTACTATTCCATTCTTTGTGCTATTTGTTGCCTGTATACTGTGTTTTGTTTTTAATTGTATTTTTGTTTTATAGGTCCTATGACATTTATGCTTTAAAGAGGTTCTGTTTTGATGTGTTTCCAGGATTTATTTCAAGATTTAGAGCTCCTTTTAGCAGTTCTTATAGTTCTGGCCTGGTAGTGGCAAATTCTCTCAGCATTTCTTTGTCTGAAAAAGGCTGTATCTTTGCTTCATTTGTGAAGCTTAATTTTGCTGGATACTAAATTCTTGGCTGATAATTGTTTTGTTTAAGGAGGCTGAAGATAAGGCCCCAATCCCTTCTAGCTTGTAGAGTTTCTGCTGAGAAATCTGCTGTTAATCTGATAGGTGTTCCTTTATAGGTTACCTAGTGCTTTTGCCTCATAGCTCTTAAGATTCTTTCCTTTGTCTTAACTTTAGATAACCTGATGTCAGTGTGCCTAGGCAATGATCTTTTTGCAATGAATTTCTCAGGTGTTCTTTGAGCTTCTTGTATTTGGATGTCTAGGTCTCTAGCAAGGCTGGGGAAGTTTTCCTCAATTATTCCACCAAATATTTTTCAAACTTTTAGATTTCTCTTCCTCAGGAATGCTGATTATTCTTAGGTTTGGTCATTAAATGTAAGCCCAGATTTCTTGAAGGCTTTGTTTATATAATTTTCTTTCTTTGTCTTTGTTGGATTTCGTTACTTTTAAAACCTTGGCTTTGAGCTCTGAAGTTCTTTCTTCTGTTTGTTTGATTCTGTTGGTGAAACTTTGCAGAGCATTTTGCACTTCTATAAGTGCGTCCTTTGATTCCTGAAGTTTTGATTGTTTTTTATTTATACTGTGTATTTCATTGTAGATTTCTCCCCTCACTTCTTGTATCATTTTTTGACTTTCTTAAATTGGGCTTTGCCTTTCTTTGGTGCCTCCTTGATTAACTTAATAACTGCCCTTTCAAAGTCTTTTTCAGGTAAATCAGGGATTTCTTCTTGGTTTGTATCCATTGCTGGTGAGCTAGTGTGATTTTTTTGAGGGTGTTAATGAACCTTGTTTTGTCGTATTACCAGAGTTGGTTTTCTGCTTCCTTCTCATTTGGGTAGGCTCTGTCTGAACGAGGGTCTAGTGCTCAATGCTGTTGTTTAGATTCTTTTGTCCCACAGAGTGTTCCCTTGATGTAGTACTCTCCCCCAGGGATGTGGCTTCCTGAGAGCTGAGCTGTAGTGATTGGTTCTCTCTCTTCTGGATCTAGCCACCTAGCAAGTCTACCAGGCTCTGGGCTCTACTGGGGGTTGTCTGCACAGAGTCCTGTGATGTGAACTGTCTGTGGGTGTCTCAGCCATGGATACCAGCACCTGCTCCAGGGAGGTGGCAGAGGGATGAAATGGGTTCTGTGAGGGTCCTTAGTTTTGGCTGTTTAATTTACCATTTTTGTGCTCATTGGCCTCCTGCCAGGAAGTGGTACTTTTAAAAGAGCATCAGCTGTGGTAGTATGGAGAGGATCAAGTGGTAGGTGGGGCCCTAGAACTCCCAAGAGTATATGCCCTTTGTCTTCACCTACCAGGGTGGGTAGAGGATGACCATCAGGTTGTGGCAGGGCTAGGTGTGTCTGAGGTCAGACTCTCCTTGGGCGGGTCTTGCTGCAGCTGCTGTGGGGGATGAAGTTGTGGTTCCCAGGACAATGGAGTTATATTCCCAGAAAGCTTATGACTGCCTCTGCTGTGTCATGCAGGTTGTCAGGAAAGTAGAGGAAAGCTGGCAGTCACAGGCTTTGCCCAGCTCCCACACAACTCAAAAGACCAATCTTCCTTCCACCCTGCCCCCCACAACAGCATTGAGTCTGTTTCCAGAGAGTGTGTGAGCAGGGTTGAGAACTCGCCCCAGGCTACCCACCTCCCAGCTGCAAAAGCAAAAAGGACTTTCCTGCTTCCCTGACTGTGGAGTCTGCACACCAGATTCACGCCTTCCCCTGAGCTCTGGCCAGGAGTCTTCTCATTTAGTTGGAATTGTTACAAAGGTCAGCTGGAGGTTTCCTTCTCCCTGTGGCCTTTTCCCAGTACATCAGGAAGCCTGCCCCAAGGACCCCTGTAAGGCAAGGCAGAAATGGTTTCCTAGGGACCTAGAGAGCTCGCAGTTTGGGGATGAGAGTTTTTAAGGACAACTTGGTGGGTGGCAGGAAGCCAGTAAGCCAGGAGTGCTGATTTGTCAGGTCAGAGATGAAATCCTAGGGAGTCGAAGCTGTCTTGTGCTGGATCAGTTCCTGGATGGGTTGGGGTGCAAGATCAGATGAGCCAATTTATTGATCTGGCTGGTGCCAGCTGATCCATCAAGTGCAGGGTCTGCAAAATATCTCAAGCACTGATTTTAGGAGCAGTTTAGGGAGGGTCAGAATCTTGTAGCCTCCAGGTACATGACCCCTAAACCATAATTTCTAATCTTGTGGCTAATGTGTTAGTCCTACAAAGGCAGTCTAGTCCCCAGGCAAGAAGGGGATTTGCCATGGGAAAGACCTGTTATTATCTTTGTTCTAAACTATAAACTAAGTTCCTCCCAAAGTTAATTCAGCCTATGCCCAGGGATAAACAAGGACAGCTTGGAGGTTAGAAGAAAGATGGAGTTGGTTGGGTCAGATCTCTTTCACTGCCTCAGCTACAATTTTGCAATGATGGTTTCAAAGGTACTCAATTAACATTAGTCAACTAACTAAAATTATAAAATGAAAGCTACCCTCATTGAAATCAGTTTAAATATGCATTCCTCAAAATTTGTCTATATAGCGGCTTTTTTTCATAATGCTTTCGCTTAAAAACTGCTCTTGATATGTAATACTCATATAAAAAATCTTTTAATGGCTTTCTACTTACTACTCAGTGACTTTGTTTGGATTCTGAGGGCTTCAGCAATCTAACTTCAACCTGTCTACCCAATCTTCATGCTCACTACCTTGCTTCTTCCTTTATAATTAAGATAGATTCCTTACTGACCCCAGGGCACACAGCATACCTATTCTCATTGCTTGACTCAAGTTCTCCCCACCAAGTGCTCTCTACCTTCCTCTAAGTTCATCTAAATCTCCCCGATTCTTTAAGGCTCAGTTCAAATTCCACCCTCTCCCTAGCAAGTTTTCCTCCATAGCTCTAGTCTTCATCTGTCTCCTTCTTCTCTGAAATCATTAAACAAGTCATTCAACAAATATTTGGATATTAAGTGCCCAGCTTTCTGCTAGTATGGGATAAAAATATACTTTCCCTGCTTTTTAGTCACACTGCCTAGATTTCATTTCTTTCTATCCAGTGTACCAAGCTCTTTGACCTTGGATAGTTGCTTCACCTCCTTATACCTCTATTTCCTCATTTTCAAAATGGTATAATACCTACCTTACTAGGTGGCTGTTATTATTAAAGAAGATAATTACTTAAAGCTTTAAAGAGAGTGCTTTATTCAGTGATATGATTTGGGTCTGTGTTCCCACCCACATCTTATCTTGATTTGTATTCCCATAATTCCCAAGTGTTGTGGGAGGGACCCAGTGGGAGATAATTTGAATCATGGGGGCAGTTTCTCCCATACCGTTCTTGTGGTAGTGAATCAGTTTCATGAGATCTGACGGTTTTATCATGGGTTTCCACTTTTGCATCTTCCTCATTTATTCTCTTGCTGCCACCATGTAAGAAGTGCCTTTCACCTCCCGCCATGATTCTGAGGTCTCCCCAACCATGTGAATATGTAAGCCCAATTAAACCTCTTTTTCTTCCCAGTCTCGGGTATGTCTTTATCAGCAGCATGAAAACAGACTAATACATTCAGTAAAATGTTTAGTGAATGCTTGTTATTGTTTTGTTATATAAGACAGAACTGTGAGCAGGCAATTGGATGTAAGAGTGTTATGACAGAGTTGAACAGAGTGCTGTGAAACTGCATAGGAGGGGCATCTAATCTAACCTTAGTGATCAGGACAGGCTTCCTGGAGGAAGGGATTTCTAAGCTGAGGCTTGAAACGTGAGTGAAACACATACGTATGTCACTCAACTGTCTGTGCCACTCCACTGCATGCTTAATTTTGTATGTAACATTCTTTCATAAATTTCTCAAGAAATGCTTTTTCTGGCATTGCATCCTTTTTAACCCATTCTTACCCATAATGTCATACAATTCTTCCCCGAAGACCTACCCTCAAACCCTCAACCACCATTCTTCAGTAAGTTTAAATACAAGATGGGTGATTTTACCATGAAATTATGAATTAGAAATATGATTAAAATACAGAAATAAAATGTAACCTATCAAGTCTAATTTCACTTTGAAACACATTTCCATAATACCTAAAACCTAATCTCATCAAATGGCTGAAATTCATATTTTGACTTCATAATTTCAGGGTGAAATCACCTATCTAGTACTTGAACATTCCCAAGAATGCTCGATGGGGTTCAGAGGGTGGGTTTTTGGGGAAGGGATAGTGTGTATATGATTTTATGGATAAGAAATGGGCCCACAAAGATGCAATGCCATTAAAATTCTCTTCTTGAATCATTTATTCTTTGTCATTCTTTTTTTTTTTTTTTTTTTTTTTTTTTTTTTTGCGACAGAGTCTCACTCTGTCACCTGGGTTGCGTTGCCTTGGCACAATCACTGCTCAGCCTCAACCTGCAGCCTTGACCTCCTGGGCTTAAGTGATCCTCTGGCCTGAACTTCCCTAGTAGATGGGACCACAGGCATGCACTACCACACCTAGCCAATTTTTAAATTTTTGTAGAGATGGAATCTCACTACTGAACTCCTGGACTGAAGTGATCTGGAAATGTGAGTCAGTTAAACCTCTTTCCTTTATAAATTACCCAATCTCATGTATTTATAGTCATGCGAAACGGACTAATACAGATATCAGGAGTGGGGCACTGCTGTAAAGATACTTGAAAATATGGAAGCAGCTTTGAATCAGGACAACAAGACAAGGTTGGAACAGTTTGGAGGGCTCAGAAGAAGAGAAGACAGAAAGATGTGGGAAAGTTTGGAACTTCCTAGAGACTTGTGGAGTGGTTTTGACCAAAATGCTGATAGTGATATGGACAACGAAGTCCAGGCTGAGGTGATATCAGATAGAGATGAGGAACTGGTTGGAAACTGGAATAAAGGTCACTCTTGCTATGCTTTAGCAAAGAGACTGGTGGCATTTTTCCATACCCTCGAGATCAGTGGAACTTTGAACTTGTGAGAGATGATTTAGAGTATCTTACAGAAGAAATTTTTAACCACCAAAGCATTCAAGAAGTCACCTGGTTGATTCTGAAAGCAATCAGTTATATATGCTCACTAAGAGGTGATTTGAAATTAGAAAACCCCATTTTCTAGGGAGAAATTCAAGTCAACTGCAGAAATTTGCATAACTAATGAGGAGTCAAATGTTAATAGTCAAGACAATGGAGAAAATGTCTCCAGGGAATGTCAGAGACCTTCGTGGTAGCCCCTCCCATCACAGGCCCAGAAGTCTAGGAGGGAAAAATGGTTTTGTGGGCCAGCTGCTCCTCTGCTCCATGCCAGAGCAGCCCTGGAACTTGGTGCCCTGCATCCCAACCACTCCAGCTCCAGTCATGGCTAAAATGGGACAAGGCACAGCTCAGGTCATTGCTTCAGAGGCTGCAAGCCCCAAGCCTTGGTGGCTTCTCATGGTGTTGGGCCTGTGAGTACACAGAAGACAAAAGAGCTTTGAGAATCTCTGCCTAGATTTCAGAGGATGTATAGAAATGCCT
Source organism: Macaca thibetana thibetana (assembly GCF_024542745.1). Classification (NCBI taxonomy): domain Eukaryota; kingdom Metazoa; phylum Chordata; class Mammalia; order Primates; family Cercopithecidae; genus Macaca; species Macaca thibetana. The sequence continues at coordinate 36,924,196 of NC_065585.1, forward strand.
GGATGTCCAGGCAGAAGTCTGCAGCAGGCTGCAGCAAGAGCATAACCCTCATGGAGAACCTCTGCTAATACAGTGTGGAAGGGAAATGTGGGGCTGGAGGCCCCATACAGAGTCCCCACTGGGGCACTGCCTAGCAGAGCTGTGAGAAGAGATACACCATCCTTCAGACCTCAGAAATACAGATCCACTGACAGCTTTCACTGTGAACCTCGAAAGGCTGCAGGCACTCAACGCCATCCTGTGAAGGATCTGCTCAAGGTTGTGGGAGCCCACTCCTTGCATCAGCCTGCCCTGGATGTGAGACATGACGTCAAAGGAGATCATTTTGGAGCTGTAAGATTTAATGACTGCCCCACTGGGTTTTGGACTTGCATAGGGCCCATAGCCCCTTTATTTTGGCCAATTTCTCCTATTTGGAATGGGAATATTTACCCAATGTCTATACCCTCATTTTAACTTGCAAGTAACTAACTTGCTTCTGATTTTACAGGCTCATAGGCAGAAGGGACTTATTTCAGATGAAACTTTGGACTTGGACTTTTGGGTTAATGCTGGAATGAGTTAAGAGGTTTGGGGGACTGTTAGGAAGTCATGATTGGTTTTGAAATGTGAAAAGGATATGAGATTTGGGTGGGGCCAGGGGCAGAATCATATGGGTTGGCTCTGTGTCCTCACTTAAATCCTATCTTGAATTGTAATCCCTACATGTCAAGGGAGGGACCTATAATCCCCTTGTGCCAAAGGAGGGAAGTGATTGGATCATGGGGGCAGTTTCCCCCATGCTGTTCTCGTGATAGTGAGTTCTCACAAGAACTGATGGTTTTAATAGTGTTTGGCAGTTCCCCCTTTGTTCACTCACTCCCTCCTGCTGCTTTGTGAAGAAGGTGCCTGCTTCCCCTTCACCTTCCACCATGATTGTAAATTTCCTGAGGCCTCCCCAGCCATGTGGAACTGAGTCAAATAAACCTTTTTTCTTTATAAATTACCCAGTCTTGGGTATTTCTTTATAGCAGTGTGAAAATGGATTAATACAGTGAACTAAAAGGCAAAACTTTTTTTGAATATATATCTCATTTTACTGTATATAATTTAAACAGTAAATATTGGAGTATCACCAAAATAGAAAATTCTGGAAATAACAGCTACCTGATAAAATGTATTGCTGCTTGGGAGTTTCTTTCTTTTGGCTGACATCAAGATTCACTGTATTTTCTCCAAGATCCACTAAAGGGAGATGTTTCTCTGAGTTTCACATAGAAAGCAGAATGCAGCAATTACATAAAAATCAATTTACACGTTTTCAATAAGTGGCCTCAGTTAGATCTCACAGATCCACATTACAAAGGATGCTCACTGTAAATTATTTTAAAAAGTAAATGCTATAATAATCCTACATTTGGAATCAATTGCAATGCACAAATGCCATTAGGGTGACTTTTGAACTCCTCTGATTTGTGGCAAAGATAAGAATAAATGATGGACTAATTAATTTGTGCACAGTTTTAAAGTCTCTGTATCCTGACAAGTTAACAAATATGATAAATGGTAATTTCAAGCAAACTTACGTGCATTTAGCACTTTAAACTCTGGTCAAATCTGAGGGACTGTCATTGATACTGTGGAATGTTTTCAGCTTCTTAGTCTTCCTTGGGACTGGGCTCCCAAGTCAAGCCCTCTCTGATTGTCCATCTTGCTGTAAATGCTGGCTCGTGGTTATGTCTCCTAACCTTGACTGTTTGCCATGCTGTGGCCTCGTTTGCCGTTCTGATCAGAGACCAATTCCCTATTTCTAGAGTTACATGTATATGCACATGTAATTTTGTTAGTGGATTTGTGTTTGCTGTCATGAATTGTAGGAAAATAAAACTAAGATGTATCATCTGCTTCCCGCTTATACTTTCTGTTAGGTACTTCTTTATTTTCTTTAAACTTCACTCTTTGTGAACAGAAAGTTTACTTGCACAATGAACCCATATGTAAGGAAATATACATATAGAAACAAATGAGGCAGAGAGGCCACATTAACTTATTCAAAGTTATGCATGTAAAAAGAGTGGGGCCACAATTAATACACAGAACACCATACCCTTTTCCAAAGAGTGTTTCTCAAAGACTACTTGCAACAGAATCTCCTCAGGCACTTGTTTAAAATGTACATTTGTAGTTTCCACCCCTGTCTCATGGAAATCTAGAGATGGGTCCCAGAAACACTGCCCTAGTGTATCCAGGAAGTTCATAGAAATGATAGACTTTTAAATGATCAGGAAACATTGCAATAAAGGATGTGAAATCCAAATCACTTTTCCACTTGAAGCATAGTTTTATGGAAAGTGTCAGGCACCTGACAATAAGGGTTTATAGTGACAAATGTCTTTTCAGGCTGATTATGGTGTTATGCTAAGTTGATACCAATAAATCTTTTCTACAAAGCTCAAGTCTTAGTCCAGGCTGGCAGTAAATCATTTTCCCTGGCACCACATTTTCAAAAGGAAAGCCATTGAGGACAATATTATGAATGTTGCTTTTTTGGCACTAGTTATCTAAAGATTAGTTGCACTGGAATAAATTTTTGTCTCATGACCTGTTTTTAAATTAAGAATAGAAAAATATAGTCATTCATCCATGTAGAAATAATAAAGACTGGAAATAGTGAAGTAAACCAGAGACTAAGACATCTGAAAGGAAGGCAGCTTTCTATGCATTAAATACACAGGCTTCTTTTTTTTAATGAATAAAGTTAAGGTATACCACATTAACATTCAATGAGGCACCAAAAAAATGTTAATTAGCAAACAGGACTTTATTAGCCTGCTAGTTAGCACTAATTTAGGTTAAGAATTTCTAGATGGGGCACAGTGGCTAAGGCCTGTAATTCTAGTACTTTGGGAGGTGGAGGGAGGCAAATTGCTTAAGCCCAGGAATTCAAGACCAGCCTGGGCAATATGGTAAAACCCCATCTCTACAAAAAATACAAAAATTAGTAAGCTTGATGGCGCATACCTATAGTCCCAGCTACTCAGGAGGCTGAGGGAGAATGACTTGAGCTTGGGAGGTAAAGGCTGCGGTAAGCCAAAACCATACCACTGCACTCCAGCCTGGGCGATAGAGCCAGACCTTGTCACAATAAATAAATAAATAATAAAATTAGTTCATCCTTGAACAACAAGGAGGTTAGGGGCACTGACCCCCTACACAATAAAAAAAAATCCAAGTATAACTTTTGACTTCCCAAAAACTTAACTACTAACAGCCTACTGTTGACCAGAAGCCCATAACATAAACAGTTGATTAACACCTATTTTGTATGTTAATATATTATGTATTGTATTCATTCTCACAATAAAGCAGGCTAGAGAACAGAAAATGATGTTAAGACCATAAGAAAGAGAAAAATACATTTACTATTTATTAAATGGAAGTGGATCATTGTATAGGTCTTCATCCTCACTGGGTAGGCTGAAGAGGAGGACGAGGGGTTGGTCTTGCTGTCTTGGGGTGGCACAGGCTGAAGAGATCAAGGAGGTGGAAGGGGAGGCAGGAGAGGCAGGCACACTTGGGGCAACTTTTATTGAAAAAAAATCTGCATATATGTGAAGCTGTGCAGTTCAAACTCGTGATTCAAGGGTCCACTGTGTCATCATTTTTTTAACTTTTTAACAAATAGCCTTTCCAAATGGGTAACAGAATTGTACCCTATCCTGACAAGTTGGGGGTGCATGAGAGGGAGAGGAGGAGGCAGCCCTTCCTGGCTCACCTGGGAAGTCTCTACCTGGGCTTATCCCCTCAGCATGGAAAGGGCAGGCGACAGGCCACCCAGGGTAGAATACAATAGTTGACTTTGATTAAAGGCTTTATCTATGAAAGAGGTGACAGTAAGGATGGAAACAATCAAATAACCTGCCTGTTCATGCTAATTCTGCCACCAGAGGCACCAAGAAAGGGCAGGAATTGAAAATGAAAATATAGTATAGTCTGTCAGCCCTCACAGCTCCACTGACTCACATGGGTGCCTAAAATAGTGGTAACTGTCCCGGCACTTGTGTGTTCTCTCTTTGGGGTAGTTTTCTATATTTCTTTTGATTGGATACTGCCTGTCATAGACTCTCCAGGGAAATATGAAAAAAAGACAACTGCTGTAACCTGTATATAACATATGAAGACTTTCTGTAGCAAAGATCCTATTGGAGAATCAGTTTATAACCCTCACTACTCACCCAGAGCAGTGCAATCAGGCTTTCCTTCCCCAAAAAGCACCAATCTGTCCTTTTCAATTTCAGTGCCACTATTGATGCTCCCTTTAATGTGATTTTTCTCTAAAGAAAATGCTAGAAGAGTGACATATTATGGGATGTTCCACAGGGCCCGATGGTGTAGGAAAAGATGGTGTCTGGTCTTGATGGTAGTAGTCAAAATCAAAACAGGAGTGTGACATCCCAAACAGGAAACTGCTTTTATCTAAGGACCAGCCACTAATGATTAATCCAGGTTTGCTCTTGGCACCACGAGATTGCTCTTCTGGTCTTGTTTTGTTCAGGACATCCCTGACAGACTTGGTGTTTTCTGTGGAAAGTCCTGAGATAGCATTTCTTCAGGGCAAGTGGTAATTAATTAACCTGTTTTGTTTCATTCAGATTGTTCTTCATTCCTAAGGACTAAGGTGCCCACCTTAATATTTTAATATTGAGACTGAGTATCTGTGTTTAAGCACATCTTTTGGCATGCCTGCACTTTCAGCTTTTTAAAAAAAATTTACTAATATATCTGATTTTCAAAAAAGATGTTATCTAGTATATATAATTGACATATTTTTCAGTTTACTCAGCAATATTTTAAGCATGTATTTTTGACTGTACATCCTGATGACAATTCAGTATGGCTGCCCTGATGTCAAATCAATTCTTACATTGAAACCAGTCATATTAAGTTATGTTAGATATTGTTTCGTGATTGACATTTAAATATTTGTTTCCATTTTGTATTAAACTAAACAAGAATATGCTCACAAAAAGTAAAAGATAAATACAAATTATAAATGTTTATGAATGTATGTATGAAAAATCAATGTTACTATTTTTCATAAAGAAGAAATGAGTACAGGAAATATATTTTAATGGCTTTTAGCATGAGCTTTACAGTCAAACTGATCCCCCCAGCTGTGCTGAGTACTGTGTGTCCCCTGACCCATTTAAACCCCCATTTTTTTTTAAATCTGGGAAATAATAGTACCATCTCTGAGTGTATGGTAGGGATTAGAGAAAATATTTGTAAAGTTGTAAGCATAGTGCTTAACATATGTGATAATACCTGGGAGTTATTAGATACTATGTTGATACTTATATCTTTGGTAGTGGTTTTTCTTTCTTTTTTTTTTTTTTTTTTTTTTTTTTTTTTTGAGATAGTCTTGCTCTGTCACCCAGGCTGGAGTGCAGTGGTGCAATCTCAGCTCACTGAAACCTCCACCTCCCAGGTTCAAGCGATTTTCCTGCCTCAGCCTCCAAAGTAGCTGGGACTACAGGCATGTGCCACCACGCCTGGCTAATTTTTATATTTTTTTAGCAGAGATGGGGTTTCACCATGTTGACCAGGCTGGTCTCGAACTCCTGACCTCAAATGATCTGCCCTCTTTAGCCTCCCAAAGTGCTGAGATTACAGGCATGAGCCACCACACCCAGCCTATGTCTTTGTTTTTTAGTATTGGAACTCTTGAAAAGCCAGGTTATTAATTAAGTATAAAATCTCTTCCTTAGGCTGGTTAGAGTTGAAAAATATTATATTCTGGAAACCAATAGATCTAATTAAAATAAATTGGAGGAAAGTACTTAAACCATTTATGATAGTAGAATCAAACTTAAAATCCATTATGCCCCAAATCAAACCCCTCTTCTCCACATTCCTACCCCAAATCTGCTCTGCTCACCATCTTCCTCATTTCATTCAACAGTAAATTCATCATTCCAGGTGCTCAAACTCAGAACATCAGAGTTATCCTTGACTCCTCTTTCTCCTTGCACATGCCTCATCCAATCCATCTACAAATCCTGATAGTTCTTCCTTCAGGATATTGGACTACTTATTTCCACATCCTCCACTATTTTACCCTGGTCTAATCTTAAACATTTTTTAAATCAAACTTCACTTTGGTTTGCATTCCTTTAAATATAAATAAGTATAAAAATATTCATTACTGTTTTTTCCAGTTTGCATTTTATATTTTGGGCATGACCTTCCAAAACTTCTCTATAGGTATTTTTTAAATAATATAAATCTCAAAATAAAGAATGCAAATTATTTTACTGCTCTTCATACAGTAACGCAGTTAAAACATATCATAAAACCTTTACTCAAATAAATCATGATATAAAAATGCAGTAATTCCAAACCTTTAAATTGTCATTTAATTATCAGTGTTTAATTATCAGTACAAGTTGTATTGCATTAAACTAGCAAGTCTTGTGTCATTAACTGTGGGACGACTCTGTACTTTGTCAGCATCATTTCTATATCTTTTTTGTTTCACTGTTTGCTTTTATTCTATTGGGGAATTATTAGAGCCATGAAAATGAAGCGTCAAAGAATAGAAAGAAGACATGTGCTACTTGGCCTTTTGCACTGATCCTCACTAACCCATGTTTTCATGAGCACCAGATTCACCAAGTTTTAAAAGAGGAACAGCAAGTGTTTGATGATGAAGGAAGTTTGGATTTAATTTTCACTTTGAGACACATGGATATTATTCCCTGGAAAAACGCTGGCATTTTGAAGATGTTCAAGTGCTCTTTCTCCAGAAGCTACCAATGACTTTGACTGTATGTGAGGCTCCGGTGGCTCTGAGCACTGTCAGAGCAGAGATGTTAGAAACCAGATGTTAGAAACCTCCTTCATTCATCCTGTAAGATCAGACAAAGGTGTTGCTGGGCTTTCCTGCCACCCAGTCCTTGAAGCAGCAACTAGCACACAGAATTTGACCTTACAGAACAGTGATTCAAATTATATGGAGCAAAAAAAACAAACAAACAAAAAACAAAAACAGGCAGCAACAAGAAAGATAACTGGTCGTGCACTTTCCATGCACCCAGGACTATTTCAACCATATTTCATGTATTATTTCATTTCACCCTGAAAATATAAACACACAGACAGTTGTGAGCCTTCTCCAGGTGAATAGCTGCAAGTAGAGTTATGAAGAACACCCTAAATCTTCAGAGTAGCTCAAAACCACCTTGCAGACAAATATAGAAAAAACTTAAGGTAGAAGCTTTATAATTACAGTCAATTATGTATAGAAAATCCTTCATTGATAAGTCATAGCAGCCCATTGAATAAACATTGGGTCCAAGATACTCCATGGGTGTAACCCAGAAGTGGCAATAATCTTGTCCTCACCATTGCTAAAATTGTTTCTTAACCTTATCCTTGTTTGTCACATCAGAAATTTGAGATGTACTAGATTTTTAAAAAGAATTCCTGCATTATTTAACATTTGTCCCTTTCCATTTTTTATGTATATATTTCATTTTCTTAGCCAAGAAAAAATTTTTCTGGGTAACTTTTTCTCTACTATTATGACTAACATTTTAATATTTTTCCCCCTAGAGTTGGAACAATGACCGCGGTATCACAAATATTTCTTACATTCATTCCAGGGAAGGAAAAAGTTTAAACTCAAGTAGCTGCTCTTTATCACTAGCTCAGGTGGTGGAAGGAAAATATCACCCCTTACTAAGTGTGTCTTCTTCACCTTTCCGTCTTCCTTTGCACGTTTTCTCAGTTCAGTCTTTGAAGTGGTATCTACTAACAGAGAGTTCAGATGACAGTCATTGCATGGTCCTTCTTCCTAAGACCCAAGTTAGCTAAACCACAAACTTGAAGTGAAGTAAGTAATCTGAAATGTAAACATGATATTCTGTGCTGATTTGCGGATTCTAGTAGCCTTTTATCACCTTCTTTTGGCTCTCACACCCTGTTGTCTTTCAAATGAAAGTGAAAGATGTTACCCCTCCAAGTGGTTTATGCACTTCAGAAAATACTACCTCATATCTATGAATGGCAAATGTGGCTCAGGCCTCAGCTAATTAGCATTAGTCTGATTTGTAATTGTTTCAGAGAACAGCATGACCTAATTTAATGCAATAAGAGTGAAGCCTGAGATTGTAAATCAAAGGTTGAGGGAGTGAGCCAAACGTATGTTAATGAGAAGCAAGTAGCCTTGAGATCTGTTGGCAACAATTTTGGAACAACCAGGGAGAATCTTCTGAGAATTGGGCTGAGCTTTGGGGGGGTTGCTTCTTACACAGCATAATCACAGTGCAAACCTAATTAATACACCAAAGATAGTAATAGATCAAGTTGCAGATATCTGAGGTTGAGTCTCCTGACCTACCCTCATGTTAGAATATTATCAGCAAAAAGTAAGATAAGATGTACCAAAGCAGGGTAGTGACATCCTTAGTGCTAGAAGAAACAAATTCTCTTTCTGCTAGGTTGCTAAGCTTGGAAAAATTGAACCTGGGACCAGTGACCATCTTCCCAGCCATAGTAAAAAGCCTGTTTGCAGAATGAAGCTGAACAGAGACAGACCATGGATGAGAGACAGGTAGAGTCAGTGAGAGAGACAGAGAGAGAGAGAGAGAGAGAGAGCAAAAAGCAATAAGGCATCAGGTGCAGTGGCTTGTGTCTGTAATCCCAGTGACTGGGGAACCTGAGGCAGGAGGATCACTTGAGCCCAGGAGTTTGAGGCTGCAGTGAGCAATAATGATGCCACTGCACTCCAACCTGGGTGACAAGAGTAATACTCAGTGTGTAAAATAATTAAATTAAAATAATAATTTGCTTTAAAAAAGCAAAACTGAAAGAGCGTGAATATAAGAGAAAGCAGGACGGAATGAGCAAGTAAAAAGTAAAAGAGAGAAAAAGAAATGGGCCAGGCACCATGGCTCACACCTGTAATCCTAACACTTTGGGAGGCTGAGGCTGGTGAACAACCTGAGGTCAGGTGTTCAAGACCAGCCTGGCCAACATGGCAAAACCCTGTCTCTACTAAATACAAAAATTAGCTGGGCTTGGTGGTAAGTGCCTATAATCCCAGCTACTCTGGAGGATGAGGCAGGAGAATCGCTTGAACCTGGGGGGCGGAGGTTGCACTGAGCCGAGATCATGCCACTTCACTCTAGCGTGGGCGAAAGAGCGAAACTCCATCTCGAAAAAGTAAAAATGAATTAGAAAAATTACTTTTACATAGATAAAAATTTAACTTTTGCAGATGCACATTTTAGGTAACACTGACTCTTTGGCAACCATTTTTCAAACATGAAATAATGACAGAAATTATATACTTATTTTTCAGCAATTAATCAGTACCAGATACTGTTAGATGCTCTCATTAAAAATCTGTAAGTTGACCTCAGGATTGTTAAGATGAAAATAATTAACATGTAAAAAATACAATGTACTGTGTAAGAGCTGTTATATATAGAGAGATAATATGTGCTTTGGGAATACAAAAGAGAGAGAAATTAACTCTGCAAGGAAATGGGAATAAGGAAGCATATGGAAAAGAGTTTTCTTTAGATGTAGCAAGAAAACAAAGGACAATAGAAGTTGCCTGGCAAATAAATTATGAATGAGGACAAGTGAAAGGTTTACATTGGTATCAGAGGCTTTAAATTTATATAAATTGGATTAATGTACTAGCCCTGATTACCAACATCCTGTGTGCTTAAACAGGAAAATTAAAACCTGCATTCAAATGTCTGCTACTAATATAACTCATGATTTTCTTCAGTCTTTTCATTTTAAATATTTAAATTATGCAAAACATAATTTTGTATTGTGGAATGGTCAGACTACGGATTTTCTTAAAGTCAAAAAGATCTGGTTTAAATCTTGCTTCTACCATTTTACTAGCTTTATGGTTTTGAAAAAATATTGTTTGAGTTGTCTCAGTTTCCTTGTTTTTTTTTTTATTTTATTTTCATAGAGATGGGGTCTCACTGTATTGTCCAGGCTGGTCTCCAACTCGTGAGCTTAAGCAATCCTCTCACTTCAGCCTCCCAAAGTGCTGGGATTAAAGGCATGAGCCACCATGCCTAGCCTGTTTTCTCATTTGTAAGATAAAAGAAATATGCTTGCTTCCTACAGTTATGATGTGTACATTGACTACCACAGTGTCCATGGCCTGGTTAAACAACCAATAAATGGTAGTTGTTAATATGAAGGTAGAGAAGAAGAGGTTTTTATTTGTTTATCGGTTTATTTCTGTAGCAAGAGCAATGGGATTCTGAATGAATAGAAGGCGCCAAAGACACACTTTGCCTTTTCTATGCTTTTGCTTAGGACAAGATGCAGATTTCAACAACACTGTGGCATGCAATGGTGGAGATGAGGTGCAAATGTATCCCCATGTGTCCAGTGTTTCTGGAGAAATAAAGATCACATGTAGCATATTAATGTTACATCAACATTTGATCTCTTCAGATGATTCTTTCTGGATTTTTGTTTTTACCGACTATAACTTCTCTTCTTATGACTGGTCCTTAGAGAGCTAGGCAAGGGAACTGCACAGACACTTCGGGCAAATGAGAAGTTTATCTTAAAGGTGAATATTTACAAATTCTGTATCCTGGACTACTTAGCAAAGCCGTATTTACCAGATCCTGTTTTGAGAGCAGTTTATGACTGACACTTAAAAGGATTTTTAAAAATCCTTTAAAAATACACATACAATGAGTACAAACTGAGCCAGAGCGCTATTTTTATGTGTTTTATCAGCATGTTAACATTCCTTAGCTGTTCGTTTCAAGGGGACAATACGGCCTTAACCATGTTGATATGTGCTGGACTCTTCCACAGGGCAGTACACTGTGCTGCCTACATTGTGGACAAAATAGGGACGTTCTTAAAGTTTCTTCACTTTGCTTAGACCAAATATAAGACCGCACCCTTAAAATAGGTTAGAGTAAAATTGCATTTCAATTTCTATTTTTTCCAAAATTTAGTTTATGTAGTTAATTGGTGAAAAGTACTATATTTTCTGATATGATATATTAGTTATAAACCTGAAGGACATTTTTCTGCTGCTAATGTAATTACATTACATTAACAGCATTCAACTCTATTTTCAACACTGAAGATCTCACCCACAAAGCATGCTGAAGAAAAGTGCCAGGCCATGAGGCAGTTTAATGAAACTACTTCTGTTTTTCACCCCGACTCTATGAAAGTGTAAATGCCCATGCTCTCTGGGGCATTCCAACTCTGAAAGGCAGTTTTTCTTTTTCTTTTTCAGTTTTCAGTGTATAGTAGTATACTACCATGAGACTATTTATGAAACTTCTGACTTAGCAGTTTTAAAACCAACATTTATCTTTCAAATATGAAATACTCAAATATTGCTTTGTGTACTTAACAGGGTTGGGCTCTGCAATGCAACCATACCAAAATATTTTTGGTTCTTTCATGATTCCTGTTGACCTCAGGCTTCACTCATGCTGAGCTGCTGGGAACCCTCTTCCTGCCCATAGCTTCTCAACTCCTATTCACTATCCAAGGTTCAGTTCAGTTACTTCTTCCTCCAGGAAGCCCTCTCTGATGCCTCAATTCTGAATTAGATGGCATAGATTCCTGTACATGCCTCACATTGCATTGTAGTTGCCTCTCTACTTAGCTGAATTCTCCACTGGACTGAGTTTTCTGAGATCAGAGACACTGTTACATTTACAGAGTGTATTTAGAGCTGGAAGGGACACAGTTGCTTTTCAATAAGTATTTGTTATGGTGTATTTTATTTTTGTTAGTAGGTATTCATCTTTTTGCCCAAAGTTCAGTATATGTTTCCCTCACCCATTAACTTTGGGTGTGGCCCTATGGTTTGGTTTAATCAATAGAAAGTGAGCAGATCTGACCTGCAGCATGCCTGGGCAGAAGATTGAGATGCACTTGCATGGTCTGACATTCCTCCTGTTCTTTCTGCTTCCCACAGTCAGAAAAACATGTTTCCGTTAGTGGTTACTCCTCAGACTCAGTTCAGACAGTGAAGACACATAATGCAAGCTGAGCCAAAAAGAGCCCAACAGAGTCCAGTAACATGAACAACAAACTATTTGGTGCTGTAAGTTGCTGACATTTGGAGTTGGTTTGTTGCCACAACATAAATTGACTAATAAATAAATTAGTACATAGAAATAAGGTACTACTGTAACAACGACAACTCAAAAAAATCAACAAAACTAAAATCTATGATATTTGCACCATGGCCGTTATAGAAGCCCAGATGTTTCATGAGGCCAGAAAAATGACAACCTATACCTGTACTACGCAATGGTGAAAATTTTAGTAAAACTGTCACCTGAGATAACTTGAAAGGCAAAGAAATTTCAAGACAGAATGTTGGTAGTCCAAAATTGCTTTTTACGCTCTATAAGAAAGAGGAACTCAGAAAAAGAATTGGCCTGTTTGCAAGTGAGAATGGAAGGGAAAAGGAGAATCTAAAATCCAGAGACAGAATTGAAAGATACAAGTGTTTCTCATCTCTAGTCAGAGAACTATTTTCAAATTATGACAAAATTTCAGTGTAAAGACAAGACAAAGCATGGCTAGTTGTTTTCTAATTATGTGTACATTGTCTTACACGAAAAAATTTTAATGATTTTTACTGAATTTGAAGCACATCAGAAATTTAGCAACTTAAACAAATTCTGAATATGAAAGTACCAGAGTAATATGTGAACAATTTTAAGGATAATTTCAAATAGCATTTAAAGGAAATATTGGGAGAAGTGGAAACTTTTGTTATCCCTTAGCTTTTAGATGCCCATTATAAGGATCAGAAAATGAGAGCATAGAATTCAAAGAGGTGATGGAAAAAATAAATACATGAAATTTTTAAAAGAAAATGAGCAATTATGCAAAGTTCATTGTAAAGTGCCTATGAAAACATTTTTAGCATCCCTCACAATATAAAATTAACCTTTTCATCTTATTAAGGAAAGTATACCCAATTAATAATAATAACATCAGTAATAATAAAGACCCAATCTTGGGGACAAGCAACAAATAAAGACTGTGATCACCACACCATTTGTTAAGACCTCTGATTCTTTTAAAGTGGTCCCCTGTAAATCATTTCACTTGCACAATATGGCTCAGGGTAAAGAGAATATAGATTTGGCCCAATGGAAGCCAATAGAGTCGAAATTCCTATAATTTAACCTAGAGGAATGTCTTCTAATCATGGATCTGGCTATTGGCAGGAGGTGTTAACAAGAAGCAAAGATATTAAAGAAACCAACAATGTTTTTCAAAGATTTGCAGTACCCAAAGTGCTACCAGTTTGAGTGAAACAGCTTATGACTGAGCAGTAAAACTGCCCTCAAGCCCTCGACTTTCTATGAGCAGCCTGAATAGCTACTCATCTTCTAAGAAGTACATTTTCTCCTGAAGAGGATATTGGAAAGGAAGGCTCTCCCAGAAGGTGATGCCAAGAGCCACGAAAAATCATGGACTCAGAAGCTACCTCCAGAAAACAAAACTAAGGATTAATGAAGCAGTTTCCTACTCCCAGGTTAGTGGACCTACTAAAAATTGCTCAATGGAACTCCAGAATTGCTGTGGACCCAGTGATTGCTGGGTTCTCCCATCCTTCCTGTGTCTAAATGAGACTTTATTACGGATTTTCTCATTTTATGTTGCATATATGTAGTTCAAATAGTAAGTCTTTTAGTTTATATGACTTTGGAATAGGAATTTTCACCATTGCATAGCTACATTTGGGCATGAGGTATTATCAAGATCCTGGATTTCAAGTTAGATCCTCTGATTGGATGTGACTTTGGATCTTTGGGATAAAGTGATTACATTTTGCCTACAGGAAGGAAGTGAACATTTGTTAAGAAGAAGAAGGCTGTGGTCGATTTCACTACTTCACAAATACTCGTTCCCTCTGTACCTTTGCCATCCTTCATTGTGAGCAAAATCTGTTTTCCTGCCCCACTGACTTTGGTCTAGGTCATATTACTTTCTTTGGCCACTAGAATATCTGAGTAGAAATTTTAAATGTGCTTGCATATTTCACTCAGCATAGTACTAACTCTCTTGATTTTGCCCTGCAGAATGAGAACAGCTTGTCCAAGACAGTGGCTTACTCCTTCAGCCTGGGCTATGGAGTAAAAAGATAGTTGTCATGAAGCCAAGGTCTCACTCAACCAAGCTCAGCTAGACTGGGCAGAGCTACCACTCTCTCAAACTTGAGCAAGTAATATGTTTGTTGTTATAAGTCACAGAGATATTAGGGTTGTTTATTACTACAGAAAAAGCTGGCTAACCCAAGTTCTAAATGAATTTGTTATGGAAAATAAAAAAGGAAGAATTATAATGTTTATAAAAATGCCTGGTTTATGTAAGAAACCAATTAAGGGTCTGAATGTACATAACTAAATAAATTCTTAATCAGAATTACTTGTAGGTAGAATTTATGGAGCTACTAGTTCAGCTGCTTGGTTATTTGGCTACTTAGGCAGCAGTTTCAACCTAAAACCAAAAGGAGTGACCCTAGACTTAGTGGGATACGGAAGATTTTGATAGGCTGTTCAGGTACTTTCCTTTCTCTAAGGAAAATAAAACAAAAAATCAAAAGCCAAACTAATTAGGAAGTATCTATGGACTCCAAATCTAAAAGAAATACGAGAATATATTAGAAGATGGATAATTGATTCCAAAGATGTTGATACTTAAGGAAGAGCCTCGCAGATTTAAAAAAAGAATTGCCAAAGTTGAATGGTTGAGATTGACTGCTTAATGTATACAACTTAAGTCTTAAGAAATTGCACTTGGCATGGAACTCAATTATATATTGTTTGTTCTTTGACTTTTCTTCATCCTGTAGTAAAGATTACTTTTTAGGTGGAAAAATGACAAAGGAATTATACTTATAAATATATTTTGAATGGTATCCATGCATCACTGAGAGAAGAACTGAATTGATGGATGTTGTGGCAAAACCCCAGGGGATTATGAGTTCCAGAGTTAATTAGAAACTCCACATGCAGAAGGAAGTATCTAAATAGTCTTACATAGGAAGGTCTGTCATCTGATGACAGGGCTGACTAACCTCATCATTCATCTTTCTAAATGTTTTTGCAATTGTGAGTGCTAGCATCATCAGTTATTTTAAAATTCTAGAAAGACATAGTTATAAGTACTGGTCCCATCTCATGAATTGCTAGTTTTGGGAACTTGTAAATAATTCATCATATTCATAAAAATAATAGAAATGAAAAGAGATTAACATATATATGTCCACAACTGTCCTTGTTAAAGAATTAATGTATTGAAATGTCCGTGAATCCACTTACTGAATAAGTATGTATTGAGTACTAACTGTATGCCAATCTGTTTACTACTGAAGAGTATTTTAAAAAGGACCATCTACTCCAGGAGCTCGTAATGTAACAAGTCTGTCAAGATTCATGCTTGTGAAATAATTAACTAATACACTTATGGTAGTAAATAATTCTTGTGTTAAAAAGAATGGTTCTGGAAATAAAATCTTTGGACACTTGGAGACAGATAAATAGAAGGAGAGCTAGATAGAAATCTTTACAATCTCATAGGGGAGTTTGACTTAAGAGGAATTTGATCTTACAGATGAGTGAGATCTAAGAGCCAGAACAAAGGTATAGACATATGTAAGCAGTACAAGAGAGTAACAACATTAGTGCCTTAAGGAGACTAAATTGCTGAGTGGCTTAGTGCTAAAGGATATATAAGTTATGTGACATATTTATACTTGAAAACTTCTGCATGCTTCAGAGACGGTGGTGTTACAGAGACTATGGCTAGCACAAGGAGAATGAGGACAAGCCTGTCAGTTGGGGTCACAGGGCCTCTAGCATCTTTGGTGTCTTTTACTAACTCAGTGGATATCACAGTCAGCAAAAAAGAAGCATTGCTGGGACACTAAGGACTTGCCTTGATTTGAGGAGTTTGAGTAAGTTCTGGTTGACAAGTACCAGATTATGAGATCCCACTGTATGAATGAAAATAATAAAATAAGTTTCATGAACATACATTGTCCATGTCTTCACTGACACAGAATACATTCTTTATTTGCTTGAATGGGTAATACGTTTGTAGGTACTAGTAGCCTTTGGTTCTGGAGAGAGCACAGCCAAGAGATTCTCTAGGCCAACAGCTTTCCACATTTTTTACTGTGATCCACAGTAAGAAATACACTTTAAGTCACAATCCAATAACACATTCGTAACTATGTCTATATTAATATATACTAAGCATTTAAAATTATTATAAAACCATACTCACTTTATATTAATATTTATCTGACTAGGAATTAGGCTGTGTTTACTGTTTATTGTAGTTGTGGAGTCAGAGGCTGACATTTCCTTTAGTTTCTTTGCTTTTGCCTCCGCTGTTGTCTGTGAGTTTTCATAGAGACTCCTTCAGTAGGGCCTGAGACTTACAGCTCTTTGAGCTGTAATCCCCAAGGAGGGAAAGCATTTGAGTCCTATGATTAAGTCTGTCTTACAGTGAGCTTGAGTTGGGTGTTCCCTTCCTCCATGCAGGTTATGGTTTAGAAAAACCTCAGCCAGTTAGGATCTGGTAAACAGTTTCCCTTGAGGGTAGGTTTTCTTAAGAGGAACAGATAACTCTGGATGTATTTTTAAAACAATTACTCTTCCTTCTTCCTGCATGAGGGGATTTTTCTTCCGTCTTTACAATGAGAACATGGTAGGGCTCCTGGAGGTAAAACTCACAAATGTGTGGAAGTCCACTTAACATTGGATGCTTGAAATTTTTAACTCAAACTAGTCTACACTGAACAGCCAGCAATTCATCAATTACAGTTTAAAATATACCTACCAATAATGGCTCCAGCTTCCAGCTTCTCCTGTTGAGTTTCTGCTCCTGGTAAACTGTGATTCTCTATATCCACTTGTCTGTCCCTTTAGTTTTGGGGGGAAGCAATTTATCTTTTCACATCAATTCTCTGATGAATCTAAGAAGAATTGATTTTCAGTTTGTTCAGTTCCTTTTTCTTATTGTTATATGGGAATGAAAACTTTCAAGCTCTTTTAATACTTACTTTGTTATGCGCAATGCATGCTATTATTTTCTATTCTATATTATTGTATTGTATTTTATTTTAAAAGTTTCTGCTTATGCCCCATGAAACTATTATGGTTAAATAAGTGCTAAAAGGAAACACAATTGAATTTTTCTATAGCCTGAAAGTGGAGAAAACTATGACTCTAGAAGCAATTAAAATAATAAATTTGATTAGATAATAATTTTAAGGCCGGGCGCGGTGGCTCACGCCTGTAATCCCAGCACTTTGGGAGGCCGAGGCGGGCGGATCACAAGGTCAGGAGATCGAGACCACGGTGAAACCCCGTCTCTACTAAAAATACAAAAAATTAGCCGGGCGCGGAGGCGGGCGCCTGTAGTCCCAGCTACTCAGGAGGCTGAGGCAGGAGAATGGCGTAAACCCAGGAGGCGGAGCTTGCAGTGAGCCGAGATCGCGCCACTGCACTCCAGCCTGGGCGACAGAGCGAGACTCCGTCTCAAAAAAAAACAAACAAACAAACAAAAATAATAATAATAATAATTTTAAATGTGACAATTAAAACATGTAAAAATAAAGGCAAATGACTATCTGGGATAAAAATTTGCAACATACATCACAGATAAAGGGTTGCTATCTCAAATATATATATAAACTTTTAAAACTAAAAAAAATGACAAAAATGAGCTAGAAATAAGAACAGAGCTTATAGGGAAAATAAATATATATGGCTCTTAAATGTAAGAAAATATTTTACCCCAAGTCATACCAATAGAAGTGCAATTTAAAACTTCACTGAGTTATTATTTATTTCTTATCAGATTGGAGAAAATCCAAAAGTCTGATAACATACTCTGTTGACAAAGCTGTGATGAAACAGGAACCCTAATATGCTGTTTATGGAAATACAAAATGTTACCA
The DNA here is from genome assembly GCF_024542745.1 of Macaca thibetana thibetana. NCBI lineage: Eukaryota > Metazoa > Chordata > Mammalia > Primates > Cercopithecidae > Macaca > Macaca thibetana. The sequence continues at coordinate 36,942,191 of NC_065585.1, forward strand.
CTCCTATAGAGTACAAATACATAGCAAAATTATGCATAATTAGCAATCCCATTTCAAGGAATCTACCACAAAGATACACTGGCAAAAATTCACAAAGTTAGGTTCCCAAGGAATTCACTGAAGTACTATTTGTAATAGCAAAGACTAGAAATAACCCAAATGTTTATCAACAGGGATGGGTTAAATGAAACCATCCTACATCAACACAATGGAGTACTCTGCAGCTATAAAAAGGAATGAGTAATATCTCTAGATATTATGATCTCTAGGATGTAATCAAGTTTTAAAAGGAGTGTTTATGATATGCTGACATTTATGAAAGTGAGGAAGAAACAACAAATTCCGGTGAGAACGTAGAGCAACAAGAATTCTCATTCATTGCTGCTGAGAATATGAAATGGTATAGCCACTTTGGAAAACAGTTTAGCAGTTTCTTACAAAACTGAACAAAATCTTACCATACTCTTCAGCAATCACTCCTTAGAGTTTATCCAAATGAATTGGAAAGTCCTGTCCATACAAAAACTTTCACACAAATGTTTATAACAGCTTTTTTAATAATTGCTGAAACTTGGAAGCAATCAAGATGTCCTTCAGTGGTGAATGGTTAAATAAACATTGGTACATTCAGACAACAGAATAATATTGAGCATTAAAAAGCAATGCACTATCAAGCCATGAAAAGACATGGAAGAAACTTAAGTGCAATTTACGAAGTGAAAGAAGCCAATCTGAAAAGGCTACATACTGTATGATTTCAACTATATAAAACTCTGGAAAAAGCAACACTGTAAAGAAAATAAACGGGTCAATGGTTACCAGGAGTTGGCAGATGCAGAGGGATAAATAGGTAGAGCACAGATAATTTTTAGGGCATTGAAACTAGTCTGTATGACATTCCTGTCCTGAGTAAAATGATGAGTGCAGGTCATTCTATGTCAAAAACCCATAGAATGTACCAAGAGCACACCATAATGTAAACTATGGACTTTGGGTGAAAATGGGTCAAAGTAGTTTTATTGATTAAAACAAATGTACCATTCTGGTGCAGGATTTTGATAGTGAGGGAGGCTGTGCGAATGTGGGACAGGGAGGATATGGGAAATCACTGTGCCTACTGCTCATTTTTACTATAAACCTAAAAATTCTCTAAAAAAGAACAGTCTTTCTAAAAAAAAAAGTCTATTTTTTAAAAAACAGAAAATGAAAGAAGGGAATCATAAACCATACAAATGGTTACCAACAACAGCAAAAGAGAATAGAGTGGAGAGGATGGAAATAGAATATGAATTTCTTTGAAAATTCCTTACTATATACAGTTGATTTTGGAAGTATGTAAATATTTTATGTAATTATAAGACAAAAATAAAGTTGAGAGGGAAAATCAAGTTTTAAAAATAAAAAATAAAGTTGAAGAAACAAGTGGGGTAGGTGCTGTGGTTCACATCTATAATCCCAGCACTTCGGGAGGACAGGGTGGGAGGATCACTTGAGCCCAGGAGTTCCAGACCAGCCTGAGTAACATGATAAGACCCCATCTCTACAAAAAATTAGAGAAATTGGCTAGGCATGGTGATGCCTGCCTGTGGTCCCAGCTACTTGGGAGGCTGAGGCAGGAGGATCCCTTGAGCCCAGGAGGTCAAGGTTGCAGTGAACCATGGTTGTGCCACTGCATCCCAGCCTGGGTGACACAGTGAGATCCTGTTTCAAAAAAAAAAAAAAAAGTCAAGAAACAAATGAGTGTAACATACCTAGTTTACTAACATAAACATACACGGAGGAACTATGTCAAGTGATTTAAAATACAGTAATTTAACTTTATATCTTTCAAATTACATGACCTAAGAACAAGGACAAAGGATCTGCAACGAAAGGTCTGACATATTTTATTAATCATATTATGTGTAGCTAAATTTATATTATTATTTTGTAGTGTACAAAAGCAAATGAGTAATTATGTTGGCATAAGAGATTTTTTGCATAGAAAAAGATACACATTAAGTTATAGGAGGTTAAGGAAAATCTCTCTAGCCCAAAATTTGAATTAAAAACATCAGTATGAACTCATCTATTTTTTTAAAATGTATTTAACTTTTTTCTAGTTTTCTAATTGTGTCTACTACAAAATTTCAGAAGCAACAAACCTAGTGTCAATAAGCATCCTTAAAACACAGAACATGGTGTCTTAGCACCATTTTCCAAAAAAAAGAAACTAGCACTCTTTGGATAGATGGGTAATTCCAGATCTGAAACAGGAAATGTATTGATGAGTCTGCAACATCTTGTCAAGCAGAAAGCAATGAAGTTATCAAAGACTACTAGGGACTCTCTAGAGAGAGAGAGAGAAGAAGAAGAAATGTTCGATAAAAAGAACTTAAAAAGAAACCTGTATTTTAAAAAGAGAATAAAAAGACACATCAACTAGTTGTAATATGTAGACTTCATTTGAATCCTTATTCTTTCTTTCTTTCTTTCCTTTCTTTCTTTCTTTCTTTCCTTCCTTCTTTCTTTCCTTCTTTCTTTCCTTCTTTCTTTCCTTCTTTCTTTCCTTCTTTCTTTCCTTCCTTCTTTCCTTCTTTCCCTCTTTCCTTCCTCCTTTCCTCCTTTCCTCCTTTCTTTCTTTCTTTCTTTCTTTCTTTCTTTCTTTCTTTCTCTCTCTCTCTCTCTTTTCTTTTCTTTTCTTTTCTTTTCTTTTCTTTTCTTTTCTTTTCTTTTCTTTTCTTTTCTCTTCTTGAGAAAGGGTCTTGTTCCATCGCCCAAGCTGGAGTGCAGTAGTATAATCACAGCTTACTGTAGCTCTAATCACCGAATGGGTTCACCTTGCCCACTACCCAGACAGAGCCAATTTCTCAAGACAGGGGAATTGCAACAGAGAAAGAGTAATTCATGTATTGCTGGCTGTGTGGGAGATCAGTTTTATTATTACTCAAATCAGTCTCCCAGAGCATTTGGGGAGCAGAGTTTTTAAGGACAACTTGGTGGGTGGGGGAGAAGCCAGTGAGCTTGGAGTGCTGATTGGTCAGAGATGAAATCATAGTGAGTCAAAACTGTCTTCTTGTGCTGAGTCAGTTCCTGGGTGGGGGGGCCACAAGGTCAGATGAGCAAGTTGATTGATCGGGGTGGTGCCAGCTGATCCATCAAGTACAGGATCTGCAAAAGATCTCAAGCACTGATCTTAGGAGCAGTTTAAGGAGGGTCAGGATCTTGTAGCTTCCAGCTGCATAACTCCCAAACCATAATTTCTAATCTTGTGGCTAATGTTAGTCCTACAAAGGCAATCTAATCCCCAAGCAAGTAGGAGGTCTGCTTTGTGAAAGGAATGTCTTTGTTTTACACTATAAACTAAATTTTTCCCAAAGTTAGTTCGGCCTACACCCAGGAATGAACAAGGACAGCCTGGAGGTTAGAAGCAAGATGGAGTCAATTAAGTTAGATCTCTTTCACTGTCTCAGTCATAATTTTGCAAAGGTGGTTTTGTAGCCTTTAATTTCTGGGCTCACGCAATCCTCCTGCCTCACCTTGGCCTTTCAAAGTGCTGGGATTATAGGCATGAACCATCATGCCCAGCCTGGACCTAATTTAAAAAAACAATTTTTAAAAATTACATTTATGAGACAATTGAAAATATTTGTAAGAATATTTCTGATGTTTAAAAATTATTTGCTGAGATAATGATATTGAGATATTTGAAGAAAAATATGCATAGATACATACATTCATATATAAACACACACACACACTGAAATATTTGCAGATAAAATTATATGAGACTCAGAATTAACTTCTAAATATTTTAGGGGAGGGGTAGAAAAGAATGTGGGTATTTAAATGAAACAAAATTGGCTATGAGTTGCTAACTGCTAGATTGTTGAAACTGTGTAATATATACTGTCTCATTTGTACCCAAGGGATTTTAATTTATGGAGGTGACTAAGTGCTGGCACAAAAAGGCTAAAGCCATGGAAAGATTTTTATTACTTAATTTTCTGAAAGGAGGGGGCATGTTATGCCACACAGGGCCATAGGGGAAGCACCAGTGTGGTCAGGAGGCAGAAGACAGGAGCAAGAGAAAAATCTAGCCCAGAGCCTTTATTTGGGGTTTCCATGGAAAAGGCAAAGTATAGCAGAGTAAACAGCTTAATACTGGCCACTTTGAATAATTCTGGTGGGCTCCAAGCTATAGAGATGGTCTCTAGTTGACTGGTACCTGGCCTTGGGATGATTTTGAGCAGGGGAAATATTGGCTTAATGCATGAGAAATAAAGAGATGGTTGGTTTGCATATAAGAGTCATGCTCCCAAGTAAGTTGTTTATGACCTTTAAGTATTAACAGGTCTCGGCTGGGAGTGGTGGCTCATGCCTGTAATCCCAGCCCTTTGGGAGGCCAAGGCAGGCGGATCACCTGAGGTCGGGAGTTTGTGACCAGCCTGATCAACGTGGAGAAACCCCATCTCTACTAAAAATACAAAATTAGCAGAGTGTGGTGGCGCATGCCTGTAATCCCAGCTACTTAGGAGGCTGAGTCAGGAGAATTGCTTGAACTCAGGTGGCGGAGGTTGCAGTGAGCCGAGATCATGCCATTGCACTCCAGCCTGGGCAACAAGAGTGAAACTTCATCTCAAAAAAAAGAAAAAAATAAAGAATTAACAGGTCTTGGGAAGGGCAGTCTCTCCCCAGGTATGTAAGGCCCCCAAATGCCAGAGCATCGAGAACACAGGAAAGAAAATATAGATAAGAAAGTTGGTCTGTGCTGGGCGCAGTGGCTCATGCCTGTAATCCCAGCAGTTTGGGAGGCTGAAGCAGGTGGATCACTTGAGGTCAGGAGTTTGAGATCAGCCTGACCAATATGATGAAACCCTGTCTCTAATAAGTACAAAAATTAGCTGGGTGTGGTGGTACATGCCTGTAGTCTCAGCTATTTGGGAGGCTGAGGCAGGAAAATCGCTTGAACCTGGGAGGTGGAGGTTGCAATGAGCCAAGATCACACCAGTGCACTCCAGCCTGGGCAACAGAGCAAGACTCCATCTCAAATAAAAAATTTAAAAAAAAAAGTTTGTCCTGTGATAAATGTATGCTAAATAGATAAAGAACCTAAGAAAACACAGACCACATACATGATGTACATTATACTGTTTTCTCTAGTATTATATATTTTGAGATTTTTCAAAATAAAAAGTTTTTAGTAAACTAGGAAGAGCATTAGATAGCATGAGTGGACTGTGTTTCCAAAGAGCGTTACAATAGCACCCATTATATTGGGAAAAACTCTCAAGCCGCATCTTTCCTCCACTCTTACACCAACCACAACAATCAATACAGAAGACTGCCATGATCAAATATGTGTGTGGGTTTCTCCTCCCAACACCAAGCAGCAGACACTAGCTAGATGTCCTCCAATTCAATTCTGACACTGTTTACCTGGAGAGAGTGTCAGGTTCCACAGGCCAGGGTCTCAGTTCACAAGACTGCACCTGCTCCCTTCAGACACCAATCTCAAGTCTGAGCTTCTGGAACTTCTGACCTGTTGCGGGAAGCCAGGGACCCCAAACGGAGGAACTTCTGAAGCCGTGACAGAAGAATATAAATTGTGAAGATTTCATTGACATTTATCACTTCCCCAATCAATACTCTTATAATTTGCTATGCCTGTCTTTAATCTCTTAATCCCGTCATCTTCATAAACTGAGGATGTGTGTCGCCTCAGGACCCTATGATGATTGCATTAACTGCACAAATTGTTAGTAAAGCATGTGTGTTTGAACAATATGAAATCTGGGCACCTTGAAAAAAGAACAGGATAACAGTGATGTTCAGGGAACAAGGGAGATAACAAGGGAGCCAGGCAGGACAGAGCCATATTTCTCTTATTGCCAAAAACGGGTAAGAGAAATATCGCTGAATTCTTTCCCCAGTAAGGAATATTAATAAGTAACAGCCCTGGGAAAAGAATGAATTCCCGGGGAGGCCTCTAAAATGGCCGCTCTGGGAGTGCCTACCTTATACAGTTGTAGACAGGGATGAAACACGCCCTAGTCTCCTGCAGCACCCCCAGGCTTATTAGGATTAGGAAATTCCTGCCTAGTAAATTTTAGTCAGACCAGTTGTCTGCTCTCAAACCCTTCTTCCTGATGTTTATCAGTAACAATGCCTGCACAGCAGGACTGGGAACCTCATTAGTAATACTAGTTTCACCCTGGCCTTGTGACCTTGCCCTGCCCATTTGCATTGTGATATTTTGTTACCCTTGAAGTGTGTGATCTCTTGACCCAAACCCTATTCATACACTTCCTCCCTTTTGAAAATTGCTAATAAAAACTTGCTGGTTTTACGGCTCAGGGGAATTACAGAACCTGCCGACATGTGATGTCTCCCCCAGACAACCAGCTTTAAAATTTCTCTCTTTTGTACTCTTTCCCTTTATTTCTCAGAGCAGCTGACACATAGGGAAAATAGAAAAGAACCTATGTTGAAATATCGGAGGCCAGTTCCCCCAATAGACCCACTGGCTTCAAGTTGGGGTTCCCATGACCCCCTCTTTGGGTTCGATTAATTTGCTAGGATGGCTCACAGAACTCAGGGAAACACATACTTACATTTGCTGGTTTATTATAAAGGATACTACAAGGGATACAGATGAAGAGATGTGTAGGGTGAGGAATGGGGAAGGGACATAGAGCTCCATGCCCTCCCTGGGCCCACTACTCTCCAGGAACCCCCACATGATCAGCTGTCCTGAAGCTCTCTGAACCCAGTTTTCTTGGGTTTTTATGGAACTTCATGACATCAGCATTCCTTCCCCCAGGGTATAGGGCAGGACCCTCTGAGGAGGGCCTTAAGACTCACGATCAGAAAGGCAGGGCAAGAGTAGAGTCCTGCCTTGGGGCAGGTGAATGGCGGGCAGGAGAAGGTCATAGGCCTGTCCCTGAAGTCTAACACACCCAACATTATTAAAAAATGACTGTAACAAGGGCTATGGGGGTTAGGAGCCAGGAGCTATAGATGAAAACCTGTATATACATATAGGTTTATATATATATAGATACACACACACACAAACACACACACACATATATATGTTTCTCGTGTAATACCCTACAAGCACAGGCAAGCAAAGCAAAAATGGACAAATGGAATCCATAAAGTTAGAAGACTTCTGCACAGCCTTCTAATTTATATATATAAATGGGTATATATATCATAACACATAACCATTTGACATGCTCTTTTGGAATATGACTGCTATGGTTTGAATGTCCTCACCAAAACTGATGTTAAAATTTAATTGCCACAGTAATGGTATTGGGAGTGGGAGTTTTAAGAGGTGATTAGTCATGAGGGCTTTGCCTAGTTCCTCTGCCAGTGAATTTGCACTAGTCTTAGTACCTATTTTGATCAATGGCAAATGTTATGCTTTGTGACTTCTGAAGTTGGGCCTTAAAAGTTATACATCTTCTATTTTTACTGCTTATAATGCACCTTCAGTGAATTCAGTCACTATGCTTTGAGGAAGCCCAGACAGCCACATGGAGAGAATTCTGTGGGGAAAAATCAAGGTCTCTGATGACAGCTACAGCTGAGTGCTGAGTTCCCAGTCAGGAATCAGCAAATCTCACACCATATGTGTGAGACTATGTTAGACCTCCAGCCATTCCAGCACCCTCATGACACCAAGACACCTCATGAAGAAGAAAAGCTACCTAGCCAATCCCTGACTTCCTGATCCACAGAACCATGGACAAATGAACTATATTTTGTTTTAAGCAATTAAGTTTTAGGTAATTTGTTACCTAGCAATAAATACTTGAATGAAAAATCTAAGACTACCTTGCAAATAAAATTATTTCCCTATGAAAAGAAAATAAAGAACTCTAATACATGTGTAATCTTTAAGCAAATTAATGAAAATAAAGAATTTCATTTAAACACACATAAAACATTTACTTCATGATCCATGAAATTTAAGCATTCAATTTAATTCTTCTGCATATAAAGATCCAGTTTTCCCAGTATTACTTATTGAAGATACTGTTCTTTTCCTATTCTGTGTTCTTGACATCTTTATCAAAAATAAATTGCCTGTAAATGCATGGGTTTATTTCTGGACTTTCTATGCTGTTTTATTGGTCTATGTATGTGTTTTTATGCCATTACCATGCTGTTTAGATGATAATAGCTTTGTAATATACTTTGAAATCAGGTAGTGTGACGCCTTGAGCTTTGTTCTTTTTGCTCGGCTGCTTTGGGTATTTAGGGTCTTTTTTGGGTCCATATGAATTTTAGGATTTTTTTTTTATTTCTGTAAAAAACGATGTTGGAATTTTGATAGGGTGGCATTGAATCTGTAGATCACATTAGTTAGTATGGACATCTTAATTCTTCCAGTTCATGAACACCAGATATCTTTTATTTGTGTCATCTTCTATTTTTATAGTTTTTAGATAACAGATCTTTTACCTCTTTCATTAAATTTACTCCTAAGATTTTGATTTAAAAAAAAATTTATGGGTACATAGTAGGTATATATATTTATGGGCTACTTAAGATATTTTGGTATGGCATACAATGTGTAATAATCACATCAGAGTAAATGGAGTATACACCACCTGAAGGATTTGTCATTTCTTTGTGTTACAAACATACAATTATACTATTTTAGTTATTGTTAGATTTATAATAAATTATTGTCGACTAAAGTCACCATGTTATGCTGTCAAAGACTAGATATTATTCATTCTATCTAACTATATTTTATACTTACTATCCAACCCCACTCCCCAACACCCACAATGCTTCTCAGCATGTGACAACCCTCATTCTACTCTTTATCTCCATGAGTTCGATTGTTTTGATTTTTAGCTCCAGCAAATGAGTGAGAACATACAAAGTGTGTCTTTCTGTGCCTCACTTATTTCACTTAACATAATGTCCTCCAGTTCCATCCATGTTGTTCCAAATGATAGGATCTCACTCTTTTTTATGGCTGAATAATACTCCATTGTATATGTATACCACTTTTTCTTTATCTTTTCATGTGTTGATGGACACTTACCTAGATTCCACATCTTGGCTATTGTGAATAGTGCTGCAATAAACATTGGGTGTGCAGATATCTCTTTGCTATATTGATTTCCTTTCTTTTGGGTATACACCTAGCAGTGTGATTGTTGGATCATACAATAGATCTATTTTTAGTTTTTTGAGGACCCTCCAAGCTATTCTCCATAGTGGTGGTACTGATTTACATTCCCATAAATAGTGTATGAGAGTTCCCTTTCTCCACATCCTCACCAGCATTTGTTAATTGCCTTTCTTTTGGATATAAGCCATTTTAATGGTCATGAGATAATATCTCACTGTAGTTTTGATTGCATTTCTCTGATTATCAACAATGTTGAGCACCTTTTCAAATACCTCTTTGTGGTCTTCTTTTTAAAAATGTCTCTTCATATCTTTTGCCCATTTTTAAATTTGATTGTTAGATTTTTTACTGTAGAGTTGTTTGAGCTCCTTATACATTCCAGTTATTAATCCTTTGTCAGATGGATAATATGCAAATATTTTTCCCATTTTCTGGGTTTTCTCTTTATTTTGTTGATTGTTTCCCCTGCTGTGCAGAAGCCTTCTAACTTTATGAATCCTATTTGTCCATTTTTTGCTTTGCTTGCCTGTGCTTGCAGGGTATTACACAAGAAATATTTGCCCAAACCAATGTCCTAGAGAGTTTCCCTCAATGTGTTCTTTTATAGTTTCACAGTTTTGAGGCCATAGATTTGTCTTTAATCCATTTTGATTTGATTTTTGTACATGGTGAGAGACAGGAGTCTAGTTTTATTTTCTGTATGTGGATGTCCAGTCTTCCCAGCACCATTTATTGAGGAGACTATTCTTTTGCCAATGTATGTCTTTGGCACCTTTGTTGAAAATGAGTTCATGGTAGATGTATGGATTTGTTTTTGGTTTCTCTATTCTGTTCCATTGTTCTACGTATCTATTTTTATGCCAGTACCATGCAGTTTTGGTTACTGTAATTCTGTAGTATAATTTGAGCTCAGTAATGTGAGTTTTGCTGTTTTTGCTCAGAATTGTTTTGGCTATTCTGGGTCTCTGTGGGTCCATATAAATTTTAGGATTGTTTTCTATTTCTGTGAAAAATGTCATTGGTATTTTGATAGGGATTGCAGTGAATCTGTAGATTGGCTTAGGTAGTATGAACATTTTAACCACACAATATTGATTATTCCAATCCATGAACGTGGAATACCTTTCTATGTTTTTAGTGTCTTCTTTAATTTCTTGCATCAAAATTTTATAGTTGTCATTGTAGAAATCTTTCCTTTCTTTGGTTAAGTTTATTCTTAGGTATTTTATTTTATTGTGGCTATGATAAATGGGATCACTTTCTTGATTTCTTTTTCAGATTTTTCACTGTTGGCATACATAATAGAAATGCTATTGGTTTTTCTATGTTGATTTTGTATCCTGAAACTTTATGAATTTGTTTATCAGTTCTAATAGTTTTTTGGTGGAGCCTTTAGGTTTTTCCAAATACAAAATCATATCCTCTGCAAAAGAATAATATGACGTCTTCCTTTCCAATTTGATGCCCTTTATTTTATTTCCTTCTCTTGTCTGATTTATCTAGCTAGGACTTCCAGTACTATGTCAAATAACAGTGGCAAAAGTGGGCATCCTTGTCATATTCTGGAACTTAGAGGAAAGGCTTTCAGTTTTTTTCCCATTCTGTATGATACTAGCTGTGGGTCTGTTATGTCTGTTATGTCATATATGGCTTTTATTATATTAAGGTATGTTCCTTTTACACCCAGTTTTTTTAGGCTTTTTTTGATAAAGAAATGTTGAAATTTTTCAAAAGTTTTTTCAGCTTCAATTGAAATGATCATATGGTTTCTGTCCTTCATTCTGTTGATGTGATGTATCTCATTGGTTCGCATATGTTGAACCACTCTTGCATCCTTGGGATAAATCCCACTTGATCATGGTGAATGATCTTTTTACTATGTTGTTTAATTAAATGTGCTAGTATTTTGTTGAGTATTTTTGCATCAATGTTCATCAGGGTATTGGTGTTTAGTTTTCTTTTTTTGACATGTCTTTGGTTTCAGTATCAGGCTAATACTGGCCTCATAGAATGAGCTTGGAAGGTTTTCCTTCTCTGTTTTTTTGAATAGTTTGAGTAGGATTGGTATTAGTTCTTATTTAAATGTTTGGCAAAATTCAGCCGTGAAGCCATTGGCCCCAGGGCTTTTCTTTGCTGGGAGACGTTTTATTACAGCTTTTTTTTGCCGTTGTTGTTATTTTGATTCTACAGTAAAAACGAATTCAACGGCCAACTCAACTGCAATTGTGCCAGTGAGAACCTCAGGAGCCTAACAGAAGATAACGCTAGGAAGGGTTCAAGGAGCTGAGCAGAGATTTTTGGCTGCCTACCACAGGTAAGATAAACTTTGAAGTTTAAATCTAACCACGTTAGAAGGACTTGGTAAACACGTTAGGCTTTCCATTGAATTAGGAATAGAGACTACATGCATCAAAAGAGCATCAAGACTAAAACATAGACTTGTCTTGACAAGGAAAAACCAGACCTCCCCAAGTTAAAAGCAATCTATCTGTAACTTAACTGCCTGCTAGAACAAGACTCACCACTTTTCAGAGAAAGATCTAGAGTCTCTGCAACCTATTACTCAAAGCATAACAATAAAAAATTACTAGACGTGATGAAATGGGAAAATGTGACTTATACTCAATAGAAGGTGACCAACCAAGGACATAGGTGTTAGAATTGGCAGAGAGAGACTTTAAAATAACTATGACAAATATGTTAAAACATCTACAGGAAAAGATGGATATAACATATAATGAAATGAGCAAATGAAGACTAAATATTGGAAAAGCAGAAATGAAACTGATTTTATTCACTGACAACATGATTCTATATGTCTCCAAAAATCTATTAGCTCCAGTAAGTGGATTCGGCAAGGCTGTAAGATACAAAGTCAGTATTTCTATATTGTTTCAATGAACAATTGGAAAATAACATTTAAAAATAATATAGTGTCAAAAATATAAAAATTTATAAGAATAAATTTAAGAAAAGGTATAAAAGATCTCCACTTTCAAAATCACAAAGCAGAAAAAAAGAAATTAAGAAACCTAAATAAATATATGTATATGTCATGCCCTTGGTTGGTTGCAAGACTCAATATTGTAAAGCTGTTCTTCTCCCCTAAGTGATCTGTAAGATTGACGTATTTCTAACTCAGAATGGGTTTTTGGTGGAAATTAATAAACTAACATGGAATATTATGTTATATGCAAATGCAAGGACGTAAGATAGTCAAAATCTTGAAAAAAGTAAAAGCAAAATGTTGGAGGACTTAGGATAACTGATTTTAAGACTTATAACACTACATTAATTAAGACAGTGTGTTATTTGCTTAAGAAAAGGCCAATAGATGAATTAAACAGAATAGAAAATCCAGAAATAGACCTTCCCATATATTCAGCCAATTGACAAATATATCAGCAATTCAATAAGGGAAAGAAAATCTTTTCAGCAAATGATGCTGGAACAACTGGATATCTGTATATTCTGACCTGTATATCACAATGTATTAGAATTTTACATAAGCCAGGCTCAGTGGCTCATGCTTGTAATCTCAGACCTTTGGGACGTCCAGTTGGCAGGATTGCTTGAGTCCGGGAGTGCAAGATTAGCTGGGCAACATAGTGAGACCCTATCTTTAAAAAAATTAGCCTTAAGTGGACTGTTAATCTAAAAATAAAAGAGAAAACTATAAAGTGCCTAGAAGGAAGCATAAAGACTATTTTTGCAATCATGGAATAGGGAGTAATCTTTGGTATATAAAAAGCACTAACCATAAAAGAAAAAAAAAAATGATAAAATGGACTTTATCAAAATTAGAAACTTCTGCTCATCCAAAGGTACTTTTAAGAAAATGAAAATGTAACTCACTACCAAGGCTTAGCAGAATTATATTACACAGGTTGGATGTAATGAAGAGAAGGGTTTAATGAAGGTTTCTTCATTTTAGACTTCTTGCAGAAGAAAAATAAATAAATATGATAAATCTAAAAAGTGAGACTTGAGAAATGGGCAAGAGAGGTGGAAGTTTGAATACTAGTGTTAACATCATCTTACTCACATGAAAAGTGTGCAGATAAATTTGACAGTTGATGGAATAATCAGTAGCAATTTCAGTATAATATTTAAAGCTAGAAAGTAACAAATAGAAATCAAAATAGTGATATAATTATTAAAACTGATAGGAAGGAAAAAGAAATAGGAAGTAAATGAGTGAACTAAATCTTTTTTTTTTTTTTTTGAGAAGGAGTCTCACTCTGTCACCCAGGCTGGAGTGCAGTGGCGCGATCTCGGCTCACTGCAAGCTCCGCCTCCCGGGTTCACGCCATTCTCCTGCCTCAGCCTCCCAGTAGCTGGGACTACAAGCGCCCGCCACCACGCCCGGCTAATGTTTTGTATTTTTTAGTAGAGACGGGTTTTCACCGTGTTAGCCAGGATGGTCTCGATCTCCTGACCTCGTGATCCGCCCGCCTCGGCCTCCCAAAGTGCTGGGATTACAGGCTTGAGCCACCGCGCCTGGACTAAATCTTTATTATCTATAGCTGGGAGTCAATAAATGATACTCAAAGTTGATAAACCAAGAAAATATCAGTAAAATCATGTTATTTGGAGTCATCTGTGTAAATAATTCTGAGAAAACAAATATTTAACCTCTGGAAGACCGGTTTAGGAATGGAAAAGAACAGAGAAAGGAACTTTGCTTTTTGTTTCATGTCATTCTCTAACATTAGGGTTTTTTCCCCATGCATGTGTATATATTGACTTTTTTTTTTAAGACAAATATGGTAGATAAATAGAAAGATAATAGGAAGGGGGAGGATAGGATGAAGAGAGGAAAACCTATATACCTAGAGGTTATCACTGCATAGTGAGATTTCAGGTGATTTTTTTTCTTCATTATACCTTTTTGTATGGCTTGGGTATTTTACGAAGAGTAGGTAATATTTTTATAAACATAAGAGGAAAATAAACTGTTTCCCCTTTGTAAAAAAGAAAATCTTAAATTAAAACAAAAATAAACCTTGCTGAGTATTTTATTGCCTCCTGGAAAATAACATCTGGTGGTTTTGGAGCTATCTTGTGGGAAAACACTTTTCATAATGTCAAAGTATTATTAACTTCTCGATTTGCATCAGTATGTTACATTAAATACAAACCACTGTTCTTTCAGTGGATGAAGTCTGGAGAGTCCTCAGCCTCAAAGTGCCAGGTAGGACTGAAGAATAGTTGCCTACTACTTAAGCAGAAAGTTCTCACAATAACAGAATTGCTGTCAAATAACATTGAGTTCTTTTCAATTGCTATGGAAGTGAAGAAATCCAAAAAATACCCTTATGGCAATGTCTTTACAATTTGTACTGACATAAGCTCTTTTGGGATTCTTCTCTAAGATTAGGTTTACACCCATAATTATGTCATCATGTATGCAGAAGTGTCATTTTTTGCTCAGTTCATGTAACTTGTTTATAAGCCTGGAAGAGCAATAGTCAACGGTGATGTTCAGAGCCATCTGCCACTTAGATACCAAAACCTGTCGTAGTGTTCCCACTAGAGCTGTGATGTTGGTTCATCTATATCTTAAATTAGGTGTGTAGAGAGTAAATTTCATGCCCATAGGAATGCATTTTATAGCAAACAGAGTAGTATTCCAAAAACTAGTCATCAGGTTATCTTGGCTATTGTACATGCAGCACATCTGGGAATTATTCTCAGGAAAACATTGGGTAGAAGCTCTGACTAGTGGCTTGGACTTTGTTTGACTACTGCAAGGACTGGAAAAGAAATAAAGCACATATAAAGCTACAGTGTGTAATCTACCAAAGTTAACTCCAGGATACTAATACTGAAACCTTGATCATGAATTTTCACTGATTTTGTTAGATTATATTAATGGATTATGATAGACTCATTCACAAATGCCATTAAAATGTTTCCAATTATCTCATTTCTTTAGTCACAAATCTGGGCCAGGTATTTACAATACAATTTTTGTTATACATTGCATTTTCTAATAATTGAATTTCTAAGAACATTGCTTAAAGAAATATAGCAAAATAGTTAAAAGGAGGGATTTTGAGGTCAGACAACCTGAGTTTAAATCCTTTAAGCTCCATTTGCTGTATGACTCTACTTAACACACTCAGTGTGAACCTCAGTTTTCTCATCTATAAAATGGAAGTAAATTATAAGTTATAGAGTGTTATAAAATTAAGGTGATTTATATAAATCAACTAGGGTAATGATTCCCAAGTTGTGCGCACGTTGAATATTCCTGAAGAGTTTCAAAATATATTGAGCTCTGTGTCTCATCCCAAGTAATTGTCTTTAAAATTTTTTAAGGTCCCCAAGTGATGCTACTGTGCAGGCAAGTTTGGGAATCCTTGACCTAGTGCATAATAGTACCTGCATACAGGTGCATATGATCCAAGTGTTTTATAAACGTTATCTAATTTAAATGTTTGCAACAATCCTAACAAACATGTACCATAGTATCCTCAATTTCCAAGTGATAAACTGAAATTTAGAGATATTTGGTAACAGAAGCAAAGCCAGATAGCTACTGCAGAGCAGAGTCAATATTTAAAGCCAGTTCATCTGAATCCAAAGTTTAGGCTCTCAGTTATAATGCTGTCTAGCCCCAAGAGAATTTCCTATTCGTATATTTTTCACACTCAACTGAGGTAGAGTATATTGACAATGTCAGTTTCACAAAAAGGAAAAGAAGGACCCAGAGTTAATAGTACCTACTCAGTAAGTCATAGAAACAACCCACTTTTTAATCACTTCTCACAATGGTCTCACGCTAATGGTGAGGCTGAAAGGATGGCAAAGACTACTGAGGATTGTTGCAGAGAATTGAATAAGAAGATTAGCTATGTTTCTCATTTATAAACATGTCATTTCATGTTACTAAATAGTCCTCAATCGTATTGAATTTTTAATGGGTTTTGCATTAAAACTCTCTCAAGTTTCTTTCTAGATGCATCAGGGACTCAAAAGACAAAGGTAACTTCTGAAAGTTATACTTAGCACTTACTTGTCATGTATCTTACTTGTCTACAGTAGTTATTATTTACCAAGAACTGGACTAATGTGGGTTCCAGCCATAATAATTGAAACATGGTCTATGTTCAACAAAGTCCAAGATACAAGTAATAAAACGTCACCGTATATTACCTGTGACCACATCCCTCACAGAGCCATCTTGAACTGAATTTTTGATTCCATCTACTCAGGACCAACTACAATAACTGAGAGATGTTTTCTATTCTCTACCATAATAGCTGGGTAACCAACTAAAGAAGAACAAAGTTGGAAGACAAATACTATCTGATTTCAGGGCACAATGGTACTCAAGATAGTACAGAACTGGCATAAAGATAGACAAACAGATCAATGGAACAGAATAGAGAGTCCAGAAATAAATCCACACATGCATAGGCAAATTTTTGACAAAGGTCCAAAGGCAATGCAATGGAAAAAGGATAATTGTTTTCAACAAATATTTCTGAAACACATGAATATGCATATATAAAAAACCTACTCTGATTCATACTCTTTACCATATACAAAAATTCACTAAAAATGGATCAAATATTTAATGTAAAACCTTAAAACTAAAAAACTTCTAAATATCAATATAAGATAAGACCTTTGAGATCTTGGGCTTTGGGTTAGACAAATATTTCTCTTTTTTGAGACAGGATCTCACTTTGTTGCCTAGGCTGGAGTGCAGTGATGCAATCACAGCTCACTGCAGCCTGAAATTCCTGGGCTCAAGTGATCCTCCTGCCTCAGCCTGCAAAGTACTGGGACTACAGGCATGCACCACCACACCCACCTAATATATTATTATTACATTATTATCTAGAGACAGGGTCTCACTATGTTGCCCAGACTGATCTTGAACTCCTGGCCTCAAGCCGTCCTCCCACCTTGGCCTCCCAAAGGCACAATCCATAAGAGAAAACAATAAAATGAAACAATATTTGCAAATCATGTATCTAATATGCAACTTATAGTCAGAATATAAAAAGAACTCTCAAAACTCAATAATAAGAAAACAACTCATTTGAAAAAAAGAACAGAAACTTCATCAAAGAAATATATGAATAGGAAATGAGCATATTAAAAGATGCTTAATATCATTAGTCATTAAGTAAGTGCAAATTAACACCACAATGAGATACCACTGCCCACCCAACAGAGAGTCTACAATGAAAATGACCATATCAGGTATTGGTGAGGATGTGGAACAACTGGAATTGTCATTCACCACTAGTGGAAATTGAAGTGGCTCGGCCACTCTAGAAAAACTTTGGACAGCTTCTTAAAAAGTTAAACACACACCTACTATACAATCCAGTCATTTCACTCCTAGGTATTTACACAAGAAAAATGAAACATACGTTTGAATGGAACCATACAAAGATTTGTATACGACTATTTACAGCACTTTTATTTGTAATAGCCAAAAACTGGAAATTATGCAAATGCCCCATCAACAGGTGAGTGGATCAGCGAATGTAGTATATCCATTCTTCAGGAATGAAAAGTAATGGATACATACAGCAACATGAATGAATCCCAGAATAAAAAACTAAAAAAAAAAAAAAAAGCCAAACAATAAAAGAGTAAATACTCTGTGCATAATTTCATTTATATAAAATTTTAGAGAATGCAAACTAATATATAGTGACAGAAAGCAGATCAGTGGTAGCCTGGGCTGGGGAAGGAGAGGTAGGAAGAATTAAAAAGAGGCATGAGTATTATCCGAAGCAAAATTAATGCAGAAACAGAAAACCGGATACCACATATTCTCACTTGTAAGTAAGAGCTAAACAGTGAGTACACATGGACACAAAAATGGAAACAATAAACACTGGAGATTTGGAAAGTGGGAGGGTAGGAGTGGGGTAAGGGTTGAAAAATTACCTGTTGAGTACTGTGCTCATTACTTGGGTGACCAGGTCATTAGAAGCCCAAACCTCAGCATCACACAGTATACCCATGTAACAAACCTGCACATGTACCCCCTGAATCTGAAATTTAAATAAATAAATAAAAAGAAGCATAAGGAAACTTTTGGAGGTAATGGACATGTTTATCATCCAGCTTGTGGTGATAGTTTTACAGGGGTATGCATACATCAAAATCTATACACTTTTTTTTACTTTATTGTAGTAAGAGCACAACATGAGACCTACCCTCTTAGCAAACTTTTAAGTGTAAAATATATTACTATGGACTATTATTTATTTTTATGCACTTAAATATATGCAGTTTGTTTTATGTCAATTATACTTCAATAAAGCTGATAAAAATAAAAATTTTAAAAAACCCTTTTTGCTTAAAGACTTTATGAAGCATTGCCAAGTATGGCGAGGATATTTTTGTTTTATATTGTTTCTTTTGATTATAAGCTGCAGTGATTTCTGATAGGGTTAGATTTCTCATTTTTCAGCAGTAAAAGATCACTGTGTTAAAAGCCTGTTTTATTATTTAAAGGCACTGCGAATATTTTAATCAATTGTCTGGGAGAAAATAAAAACTCCTTCTACCTCAAAAAAAATAGCTGTACCACATATCAAAGAAGGTTGCATATAATTTTACGATGCCAATTGTTTTAAAATTCAGTAATTGGCAAGTGTATTCCACAGTTTGCAGATTTATCTCAGATATTCTGACCCATTTATTAAATCAGGCAATTACAAAAGAGCACCCCCAGTTAAAACATGCGTTCTCATGAATAAAGATATATCCGCCACACTCAAGTACATTTAATATCAGAGCTTCCATTTCTGAAGCTTTGTTTGTCCTTTTTGGCCTTTCTTTTCAAAAGGTAAATGGCACAGCAGATTCTTTAAAGACAAAGTTACATTTCAATAAGCTAGTCTTGGGATTTGTTCATGTTCTGTGCTTGCAGTTATTTATTGCTTTATAAAGGTTATAGGTAGGTAAATGTGGCTAAAGGTTGATAAAACAGAACATTTTACAGAACACCCTATTGGTTTAACATATTAAAACTTTTAGCATTTACAATTATGTTAAAGGATGAATATCTTAGAGTTATGAGACCTGAGATATTCATGGCATATCTAAATGGGAATAGATGTTTTTCAAATACTGACAGAGAAGATCCCATCACTTGCTTTTGTAATCTAGCTTATGGTAATACTATCCTAAAAGAAAGGTCTAAAAGTAAAATCCTGTTTATTCAGAATTTTGAGTAATGAGATTATAATAATTAAATATTGTGGCTTATAGGAATTGCCATATATTATATACCTGGATTTCAAATTTTTCAAATAAGTCAAATATGAAAGGCACTAAAATGAGACTCTATAATACCTAAAAAATTTTTGAAAAAAAAGATAAAGTGAGAGGAATCACTCTATCTCAATGTTAAGACCTATTATATAGCTATAGTAATCGAATGGTGTGCTATTGATGGAGGAAAATGTGGGTAGTTTGATGGAATAGAATAGAGAACCCAGAAATGGCCTACCCTATGTCAATAGCCATATCCTGGTTGTTATATTACACTTTTGCAAGCTACTGCCATTAGGGGAGACTGGACAAAGGGTACAACGCAAGGGATTTCTCTATATTATTTCTTACAACTGAATATGAATCTCTAATTATCAATATAAATGTTTAATTTTAAAAAGATAACAAAAATAATTAAAAAAATAAAATATGTTTCTGGTTTGTTTTAAAGTAAAATACAAGATTTTATAGCTTTGACAGGGGCTTTCATTATGAGGACGAGTTATACATAGGACTATAAAAAAGGTCTTTTTTTTTTTTTTTTTTTTTGAGACAGAGTCTCACTCTGTAGCCCAGGCTGGAGTACAGTGGCACAGTCTCGGCTAAGTGCAACCTCCGCCTCCTGGATTCAAGCAATTCTGCTTTAGCCTCCCGAATAGCTGGAATTACAGGCACACACCACGCCTGGCTAATTTTTGTAGTAGAGATGGGGTTTCACCATGTTGGCCAGGCTCGTCTCAAACTCCTGGCCTCAAGTGATCCACCCACCCCGGCCTCCCAAAATGCTGGAATTGCAGGTGTGAGCCACTGCACTCAGTCAAAAAGGTCTTATTATTTGAAAGTTCTAGTTAATTGGGTTTTCAATGAATGGATATTACCATACACATAATTACATTAATAAGACCTCTGGTAGTTCTGACAATTACCCCGTAATCTTTTCCAAGGGTCAGGAAGGTGAGCCTTAGTTAGTTGTCAACCTGGAAAGCTACTGGTGTCTCCATGTGCAACCTGTGTCTAGGTCATCTGTGCAGTTATCATGTAATGCAGTAAGAAAAGATATTCTTCATCAGAGCACCAGAATACTTAGATTTTGCCTGTATCTATTCCATAATCTTCAAATATATAAGTAACATTGCTAAGAATACACAAAATGGAAAAAACTCATTAAAATATTTACATGAAATTACTTTTGCACACTATGTAAGCAAGTAATCCAACCCGAAATGTTATAATGGATGTTATATTTGTGAAGGTTTGTTTTGGTTTGGTTTTTCCCTAAAGTAAGATCTTTCCTGTGTTTTAGAAGAGATTAATATTATAATAGTGAGCTGGTAAAAATGCAACACATTTTGAATTAGATAAAAAATTTTAAAACATAATCTCTTAAACTTTTAGAGTTTTATCATTTTTTTCTCCCACTCCATTCCCACTTCGACAAACTTGATTCATGCCCTCACCTCACTTGACTTGTCTGAACAATTTAAGCAGCTTAATGATTGTTTTGCCTCTGACCTATTTCTCACCTCTCACCCCTAATCCATCCTCCAGACTACCCTGGGTGATTTTCCTAATAAGCAATCTGCTCACACCCTCTCTGCTGGAAAACCAGTCATTGCTTCTGATTGCCTAAAATGCAAAGTCTAAACTTTGCTTCACATTCGAGGTCCTCAGAAATCTAGGCCCAACTTACCTTGCTAGTCTTATACGTGCCACTCCTAAATGCCCCTTCTATACTCTGTCCAGGTTATACTTTGTGTTGTCACAACACACCATGCTTTTCCTCATGCAAGTTCTTCCATCTAGAATGTCCATCTTTGTCTCTGCCTGGTTAATTATCTCACTTCCTCACTGAAGCTGTCCTCAACATCCTAAGACAGTTCATCACTTCTTTTTGCTCTCACAGGATTGTGTATGGAATAATAACTACTATTTACTGAGCGCTTACTAGGTACCAGGCACTGTGCCTAACTAAGCATTTTACAGACGTGATCTCATTTAATCTTCCCAGCAGCCCTATGAGGTAATCTGGCCTTTTTATGGTGTCTTCTCATTCATTGTTTTCCTGTCTACATCCTCATTAGAAGAGACTAATCTTACTCATCTTATCTGAACCACCTCCTACTATAAAAGTCTGATCAAATTGGGCACTCAATAAATGTTTGTTGAGTGAATGACTATTGGACTGAATCTAGTAAAATACACAAATTCAATAGGGCACTTTAAAAAGTAACTTGTTATAGAAGATTGACTTGACCGTACTCGAATGAAGCCACAACCCTGAGAATATGCTTCCTAATCCAAGCAGCTCTCTCCTTGCCTCTGGCATGCTGCTTGATATTCCCACTGTCCTCAAAAATGCCTTCAATTTCTTTATTTTTTATTCTTACTGCCACCAACCTAGAAGAGACCCCGTCTTGTCTCTTGCTTGATCTACTCATCCACTTTCAGAATCTGTCATCTTTGTTACTTTATATCTTAGAAAAGATCCGTCCTCCTAAAATACAAGTCAGATTGTATATTTCTCAGCCATATGTGGTGACTTGCACCTGTAATACTCACACTTTGGGAGGCCGAGGCGGGCAGATAGCTTGAGCCCAGGAGTTCAAGACCAGCCAGGCCACACGGTGAAACCCCGTCTCTACTAAAAAAAAATATATATATACAGAAATTAGCCAGGCTTGGTGGCGGGTGCCTGTAGTCCTAGCTACTCAGGAGGTTGACGTGGAGGTGATAAGGTAGAGGATCACCTGAGCCTGGGAGGTCAAGGCTGTGGTGAGCTGTGATTGTGCCACTTTGCTCTAGCCTGGGTGACAGAGTGAGAGAGACTGTCAAAAAAGAAAAAGGAAGGAAGGGAAGGGAAGGGAAGGGAAGGGAAGGGAAGGGAAGGGAAGGGAAGGGAAGGAGGGAGGGAGGGAGGGAGGGAAGGAAGGAAGGGAGGGAAAGGAAAGGAAGAAAAGAAAAAAAGAAAAAAAAAGAGAGAGAGAGATTATATATTTCTCTTGCTCAAAAAACATACCTGTTCTAGAAGGAGTCTTTTCTTCCAGCCTGAATTTTGGAAATCTCTGCAGTTTGGCCCCAGATTTATCTCCCACTACATTCTAAATCGTATAGTCCAATCAACCTCAAAGAGTCCCCATTCTTACCTCTATGCCTTCATTTATTGTAATCATTCTGCCTATCTGGGCTGCCTGTTTCTCCACATTGTCTATAAAATTTCTATCTCTTCCATGATGCTTTTCTAGAACACACCAGTCAGATATAACCACTTTTTCCCCCATATGCTTATTCCACTGACAGCTTATAAGAGATATTTTGAATTTTAAACTATCTTGCATAGTCTAAAGTTAGCTCTTTGAGCAATCAAGTAGACCTTTTCAGTTAACTGCCTGCCTCATAAATGATCTCCTTTTTTGAACATGTCTTCTTCCTCATACCAGGTGAGTCCTCTCCAACTGTGCTTCTACCAGATTAGCCTCTTTCTTGGAACATAAGCAAATCAATCAGGAATGGGAACCTGATCATGCTGGGCTGGCTAGATTCTCTCTCCAGAGTCGATGTTCTTGGGACCAAAAAAAAAAAAAAAAAAAAAGTTTTTAAACCTAAGTCTGTCTCCTAATGGAGGAGCTGGGAACTAGAGAATTGTTGCCCATAGCCAGTAGTGATATACCTGTGAGGGTGGGTCCCACCAGACTGACCTCTTTGCTTACATTGATATATATCTAAAGGCAGCCCTGGCTGGGCATGGTGACTCACATGCTGGGAGGCTGAGGCAGGCAGATTGCTTGAGCTCAGGAGTTTGAGACCAGCCTAGGCAACGTGGAGAAACCATATCTCTATGAAAAATGCAAAAATTAGCCAGGCTGACTTGGTGTCACGTGTGCCTGTTGTCCCAGCTACTTAGGAGGCTGAGGTAGGAGGATCACTCGAGCCCAGGAATTTGAGCTGCAGCGAGCTGTGTTTGCACGACTGCACTTCAGCCTGGGTGACAAAGTGAGACCCTTGTCTCAAAACAAAACAAAACAAAACAAACAAACCAACAGAAAAAGGTAGCCCTCTAGGTAGGTGCAGCTTCAGATGCTGGGCCCAAATGTATAATGTATGCAGTGACCTTGGGTAGCCATAGCACTGTCCTTTATAGCTGAAGAGGCAGAGAAAGCTGGGCTGCTGAAAGAGCAGGATGGACCAAATATATGAGGGAAAAAAACAAAGAATAAACAGAGAGAGAGAGAGAGAGAGAGAGACAGTACATGAGAGTATGCTGCTGTCGGTTCCTGTCAGCTTTCCTGATACTGGATATAGACCCTATAGAAACACCGTTACTTGTGTTTTTCTTGGGAAAATCCAGTATTCTTTCAATAAACTCCCTTTTTAGTTCAAGGGCAAAATGATTCCTGTTTTAGGTGTCTAATCCCTCAAGACCCAGGGTAGCTTTTTAGAGTAACTAGCAATGTCAGGCACCTGGTGGACACATGTTGAATGTAGATTGGACCACTGGTTTTTAACCTTGACTGTACATTAGCAATACCTGGGATGCTTTTAAACCTACCCATGCCTATGCTCTGGTTTCTCTTCAAAACGAATAAACCTACACACGCCTGCATCACACGGGAGACCATCTGAATTCAAACCGGGTTAGATGAGAGGACACACACAGTGGCATTTTTTAAAGCTTCCTTTAACCCATTTGAGATCAGGGTTTATTTTCATTTGGTTATATGTTATAAAACTATATATACTGAGGGAGAGCTGGTACCATACTAAGCCATTTTCATTTACTAACTCATCTATGTTGAATCAGTTACCAGATTACACCATCTGGGGAAAGAATCGAATAGTTAGGGTAAGGGTTGCATTGGGAGTGGTGGAGGCAAGTGTGTAAAAGAAAGGAAGGACAGGCATGAGTTTAGTACATATTTGTACCAAACAGCAAATTACCAGGGCACAAGGAGTAGCTGTATAAGCCAGCAGCTGATCAAGCAGAAGGAAATGGGGTTACCATAGTCTATTTCGTTTCAAAAATATGAAATTTTAATTTTAAAAACATTTTATTTTTTAAAAATTTGCTACAATTTTAGTTTGAAGGTCAAGCCAAGACAATCTAACATCCTAGTGAGATCAGCATAATATATAGGTCAGCATTAAAGCCCTATATCTAATTATTAGTTCTATATTGATAATCTAATGAGAAAAGATGTCATTATTAGGAGGCAGCATAAACTTCTAAGAATACTAAATGTATATTTTTAAGGCTCTTTTCTTAATTTTTCCACACCTCTCCTTGAAAGCAAATATGACTACATCCTGCTTAAAATGTTAGTACTGTGCCTCTTCTTAATGAATTATCTTGTATTGTGGCTGTTTCAGTGCTTCTCTTTTGTTTTCTGTTAATTACAAGCTCCTAGAGCGAGCAGTCATGGTTTTAATCTTTGTAGCCCCCATAAGAATCATTCTTCAATTTACAGCATGTTACTTTTGTGTGTTGTATTACATATATCAGTTAGGCATAAGTTCTGCTGCAACTAATGGTAAATCCTACCACAGTGGCTGAAACTGTGGCTTTATTTTTCTCATATAAAAGAAATCCAGATATAGGCAGTCCAGTGTTGGTGCAGCTTCCCAAGGAAGCATTAGGGACACACATTCTTCTCACCTTCCTGCCTCTGCTGTCCTAAATGTTAGCCTGTCACTTCACGGTTACAAGTTACCTGCTGTCCCTCTAGGTACTGCATTTGTTGAAGGCAAGAAGGAGACAGGTTCAAAAGACCAAAAGGGGCTGGGCACAGTGGCCATCTGTGTAATCCCAGCATTTTTGGAGGCCAAGGCAGGAGGATTACTTGGGCCCAGGACTTCAAGACCAGCCTGGCCAACATGGTGAGACCTCATCTCTACAAAAAATACAAAAAAATTAGCCAGTTGTGGTGGCACAGGCTTGTCGTCCCAGCTACTCGGGAGGCTGTGGTGGGAGGATCACATAGGCTTGGGAGGTAGAGGCTGCAGGGAGCTGTGCAATTGCACCACTGCACTCCAGCCCAGCTGACAGAGAGCAAGACCCCGTCTCAGAGAAACAAACAAAACAAAACAAAAAAACCAAAAGGAACATTCCAGTCCAGTCTATCCTAAAAGTTTTCCTGGAGTCACAGCCAGTAACAGCTCATTGATCAGAACTAGACACATGGTTACTCCTGGGCCAATACTGGAAGATGTCTAAGAAGAAAGAAATTGTGGATAGGGGTTGGGTCAGCCAGAAACATTGTACCACAAGGTTTGAGTCTAATTGGAGCTGAAAGGAATACTTAAGATTATTTGGCACCCCCTACTGAGATCTGACAGTTGAGAAAACAGCGGCCCAGAAATGTCTGAGATCCATAGCCAGGTAATGGCAGAAGAGAGACTAACCAAAGATTCAGTTATTATAATTCCTAGGCCATTTCACATTCCATATATACATGGACCATTAGAACTACCGATTTTAGAAGCTACAATTCATTTCCAAAGATGGAATTTAGAACATTGGAACTTTATTTCGGCTGTCTGCAAAATAACCTCCCCCTCCCTATAAATTTTCAAAGCAGCAAGTGGGAAGAAAGATCCTCCAGTCCTTTGACTTGAAAGAAGATAAAATAAACTGTTCGAAATTTCTGTAGGACATGTCCTTTGTCAGCTGTCCTCTTGCTCATTATAATATGGGAGGTTGTTTTTAAAATCTCGAATGCATAACAAATTCAATAAACAATGACAATTCAAAAGTGTTCAAGTATCCAGTTTGCTCTTCTTCCTTAGTATACACTGCCCTTTAAATTTTTTCCTAGAAAAAAATTTTAAAAATGTGTTGTTGCTATCAAATGACCGTAATCCTGGTCCTTGGCCAAAAACTAAACAAAACAAAAAAGGCTTTGCTAAGTATATACATTGAAAGAATTATCAATCATAATTTTTTAGTTTCCCTGCACAACTAGTTCTAGCTCCCTAGACATGATATGCACATTGCAGCAAGAAAAATAAAAATATGTCTCCATTTTAAACAACAAATTTTCTACAAAAGTGTTAATTATTACTTCTCTATAGCTGTGTGATTTTTAATCATTATGAGTAATCATCAAGCACCACTTATACATCTTTCTTTGTGAAGTATGATAGTTTCAGTTCCTATCCTCTAAGAGCTTACAACACGATATGTCAGAAATAGAAGCATGCAAGCTAAATTTAATCTGGGTATAGTAGAGACTTTTTATATAAACATGTCAGTGGAAGCTCTCCTAATACCACCATTACAGGCTACCAGTGTTATAATAAGCTTTTTTCATCATAGTAAAAATGAGAGTCAATAAAGTGAGGTTTATACAACTAAAGTTTAAAGCTACTCAGACCAAGGTTCACATCCCATACTATTATAGACCAGGATATCTTGCTTCTTTGAGATCAGTTCTCATCTACTGTGGGGGTAAAAATAAAAGGCTCCAGTTATTGAATTATAGCAAGAATTAAATAAAATAAGCTTAACATAGTTTACCACAAATAGTAAGTGCTGAATAAGTAATAGCTATTGTTATGTTTAGGTTGATATAATTAAACAAGACAGTATATATATGTATCTGAAATAGTAAATCATGTTAAAACAAATCAGTTATATTTTTATCATGTTCAAACATATTTGGGCCTAGATTATGTGGACTTATAACTTTTCATAAATATGTCAGTAGCCTTATACATATATGTTTAGCATGTGTGTTTTTCTATCATTCATCCATCTGCTGTAGCGTGCAGCTATTTTATGCCACTTTAAGGATTGATTCAGCAATAATCTGGCTGCTACCACCAAACTCTGTTAGGGAGAATGATTTCTACAAAAATTTTACTTCATAGGCTATCATTTTAAATAGAGGGAGGTGCAGCAAAAAGATGGTTTATCATAAATTTTGTAATAACCCTACATAGTTTTCCCAAGTCAATTTTAATCTGTTTGGGGTGTGTAGTTTATCGGTTATATTTCAGTTTCCATGTCAACAGATGCAATCATTGCATACACATTCTGCAGCTGGGTAGACAGGCAGTCTCCTCTGAGACTTCAACTTGCAAATAAAGCAGTGTGTGAGTAAGAGGCAAGCATTCTTCTCCAGGAGACTTAGCACTGCACTTCTAGGATACCAGTCTCAGGTGATAGCCAAAGCAAGGCTTCCAAATCCAGCTCTTTCTCTAAGTCTCTCATGGAACAACTGAGACATCTTTAACCGGGGCATAAAGACACTTCCACTTCTGCTTTTAGAATTTGGTACTTAGGTTAAATAAAACACAATGAAAAACCATACACTCAGTACCTGGTTCTCATCCATCTTTTAGGATTTCCTGTGTTTCTGAAGTGGAAATTTACAAAAACACAGTTGAGCTGTTCTGAAAATAAAATTTGGATGATGAAAAATAAAGTCATAGAAATCACCGCAAAAAAGTAGGAATCAAAGAAACTTCTGTAACAAAAATTACCGAAGATTCTTTCATGATGCTGTGAAACTGAGATTCTGCATTCATTTGAGCCACTTCAAAACACAGTGAAATATTTTATATGTAATTGACGCAGTTAAAAGAAAAATAATTTAACCTTTTGTTATGGAAAATTGTCAAACATACACAAAATTAAAGAGAATAATGAAATGAGCCTTTATGTACCCACCTCCCAATTCCTCAATTATCAATATTTTGGCACTTGTTTTATCTATATACCCTGCACAAATTTTTTACCAGATTTGATTAAAGTGAATCATGTAATTTCACTCATAAATATCTACATCTCCAACTGATAAAGATATTTTTTAAAAAGTAACAGTTATGCTGTCATCTAATAACAGCTAAAAAATGAACAATACTTAAATATTTAAAAATTCTATTTTAAGTTAATAATATAAAAGAGATTGATGTTGACAGTTGTATACATTTTAAAATCATAAATAAATTACTTCCATAAAAATTTTTAAATTATTTCTTTTTCCCACAGAGAACAAAATATTTTGTAAACATTGTTTGTTGTCCTGGGTTTTTCTCACTCTTTTTCTGGAGGAGGGATATATAAACTTCTAGTTAGTTCCTGTCATTTTATGATAACAAGGATACTCATTAAAGAAGCTAATCTTTGTTAACTGACATAACATCAGGGATTCTATGATTCTGTCGTCAGTTCCTCTTCAGTTGGCCCAGAAGTAAGTACCAAGAAGTTATCATTTCCATGTCTGTCATTACTTAAAACTAGCTAGTATGAGCAGGACAGAGGCCATGGAAGTTGAAATCCGCTAAGGAGTATCAAACAACAAACCTGACGAATCAACTAGAAGAGAAAAAGAAAAGAAAAAACAAACAAACAAAACTAGCTAGTATGTTTATGAACTCTATCTGTTTCATTAAAGGCCATTGACCAAGCTATTTCTCCATGAACACCTTTCTCTTAGAATGACTCGTGTTCCATTTGTGGAGTACCAGTCTGCCTTTGCCTTTCCACTTACCAACTTTTGTAGGGGGTCTTTCTGATGTTTCCCGTGCCGATCTGTTTGTGGCTTCTCTGCCTCTTTCTCTAGCTTTGGGGATGTCTTTATCTGCCTCATTTTTCTTTTTCCCCATGTTCATCTTTTGTTTCCTCTCTAATCTCTGCCTCTCCTTCATAGTTGTTAAATTTATTGAATATAAGGTGATATTTCCTATTCTTAATCTTCAAAATAGACAGAGGGTAACAGACCTAAATGTAAAATGCAAAACTACCAAACTCCTAGAAAATCAAATCGGAGAAAACTTACATGACCTGGGGTATGACAATGAGTTTTTAAGTACAACACCTAAGGCACAATCCATGAAAGAAATAATTGATAAGACAGACTTCAGTAAAATTCAAAACTTCTGCTCTATGGAAGACAATGTCAAGAACATGAGAAGACAAGCCACTGAATGGAAGAAAATATTTGTAAAAGACACATCTGATAAAGGACTGTTACCCAAAATGCACAAAGAACTCTTGAAATTCAACAATAAGAAAACAACCTGATTTTAAAATGGACCAAAGACCTTAACAGACACATCATCAAAGAAGCCATACAGATAGCAAATAAGCATATGAAAAGATGCTCCACATTACATGTCATTAGGGAAATGGAAACTTAAGAATGAGGTAACACTACACATCTATTGATATGGCCAAAATCCAGAATACCAATGACACCAAATATTGGCGAGTGGAGGAACAGGAATTCCCATTCATTGCTGGTGGGAATGCAAAATGGTGGAGCCACTTTGGAAGAAAATTCGATGGTTTCTTACTAAACAAACTTTACCATATGATCTAATGATCACAATCCTTGGTATTTACCCAAAGGAGTTGAAAAGTTATGCCCACACAAGAATCTTTACACAGATATTTATAGCAGATTTATTCATAATTGCCAAAACACAGAAGCAACCAAGATGTCCTTCAGTAGGTGATCAGATAAGTAATCGGTAATCTATGGTACATCCGGACAACAGAATAGTATTCAGCACTAAAAATAAATGAACTATCAAACCATGAAAAGACTGAAGGAAACTGAAACGCATGTTACTAAGTGAAAGAAGCCAAGCTGAAAAGGTTGCATACTGTATGATTCCAACTACATGACCTTTTGAAAAAGGCAAAACTATGAAGACAGTAAAAAGATCAGTGGTGCCAGAGTTTGGAAGAGGCGGGAGGGATGACTAGGTGGAGTACAGGGTATTTTTAGAGCAGTGAAGATACTCTGTGGGATACTATAACGATGGATACATCTCATTAGACATTTTTCCATAGAATGTATAACAATGAGACTGAATCCTGGGACTTTGGGTGATTGTGGTGTGTCAATGTAGGTTCATCAATTGTGACAAATGTGCCAGCCTGGTGTGGGATGATGATAATGTGGGATGTGGTGCTTAAGTGGAGGCAGGGAAGTAGAGGAATTTGTATAGGAGATCTCTGTATCTTCCTCTTCACTTTGTTGTGAATGTACAACTGCTCTGTAAAAGACTCTTTAAAAATAAGAAATAGATAAAACAAAGTCCTTTAAAAAATTAATTTCATAATAGATGAGATAAACATTTGGGGCTTCTCTAAAAGAAAATAAAATTGTTTTTCACTTAATTTTTTTTTCTTCTTTCAGACTGGTAGCTCTCTTAGCATGTTTTGATAGAATACATATTTAAGCATTCTTATAGTTAGCTAGCTATACAATGTATGTTCACTGAAGATTATTTCCAAAGAGCTCTAAGCAGTTTTGTAACTGGGAATTTTACTCATTCTCATGGCATGCGTGCTCGTAGGATAAAATGTATTGTATGATGCTCTGATATTTGGGAAGGGTAATACAGTTTAGAGAGCTTCAAAACATCACTCAGCAGATGAGTGCAGTCCCCTTGCTAGTACTCAGTGTTTTACCTAGAAAATTTGTAGTTATTCCAATTGGATTACGTCATTAAATACAGATTTTTGTCAGCCTTGTTAAAAACCCTTACATCTAGAAGACGTCTTAGAGACTAACCTAAAAGTCTTTAATTTTACTCATTGGGAAATTAAGACTAAGGGAGGCCAAGGATTGCCTAATAAGTTAGAAATGGAGTTAGAACTAGAACCTCAGTTTACTGACTACCAGTCCAGTACTTTCTAGAACTTTCCCTATAATTTTGGGAAATAAGGAATATGTTGCATGGTGTGAGAGGGCGGTGCTTGCTCTCATCAGTATAACATGCTCTGTGAGTTGTTTTCCCAGGGTCCCTGATCCTCCCACATGCTTTAAGCCAATGGGGTCTAGAACACAGGATTACATTAGGACGGTGGCTGGAGCAAGAGTATGATGGAAGAAGGTTTAGTTGGCTTTTGTTAGCATCATGCTGGAATGCAGCTAAGGGTAATATATTAATATGTCAGGATACACTTTCAAGGCAATTTCAAAATAGAAAAATCTCTCAGTGGAGCAGAAAATATTGAAATAACTTACAAAACAGCGTTCCAGTTTACATCTGTGAAAGGGAAAAGATGTCCATTCTTTCCTCCACCTTTAATGATTCACTGTATTTGTTGGCCTAATGAGTTGTTGTCATTTTTATTCTCTTGCATTAGTAAGTTCCCAAAGAGCATGTCACTAGATTTGATTATATGATGACATATAAATGAGAAAATATGCCACATTCTTTTTTGTGTGAATAAAGCGTCTTGCTAATAACAATGGGGAAAATAATAATATGCAGGCCCTAAATACTTGTGGAAGTGCTTTAATACCAATGCCTTTTGCTCTCCAAAAGCAATCTCAGGACATATGTTTTGGTTTTCAACCCTCAAAATGGATAAGCTCTATTTTAAGGCACTATTAGTATTATTTATTATTAGCTCTTTCTCTCATGTATTTTCAAAATTATTTGCTTTATATTTATGTTTAAAAGAACTCCCTTTAATAATATCATTTCAGAAATAAATAAATAATAATAAATGGCATCGTTTCATTAAGAGAGTAGTCAACAATTCACTGTACTTTTTAAATAGGTTAGAATTAGAATTACTGCTGAAAAACCACTGTTCTTCATCCTGTGTTTCCAATGAGAAAAATAAATCAATATTAGAAAATGTCACTTTGGTGAGGTTATTAACAACCTTAAATTACAGGGAGGTTCCTCTAAAGAGGAGAAAAGGATGATAAAACACGTCTACTTGAAATGGCTTCATAGTTTAAGCAAACAGCATAGCCAAAAATTGTCCCACCCAGCAGGAAATGGTAACATCCTTAAAATATTCCAGAGAAATAGACTGTTTCAACAAAAAGGAAAAAAAAATCAACCCACGACATCAATTGAATTTTGACTGAGACTGTTGAAGACTTCGGCTGGAAAAACATAATACTAGGGAATCTAAAACTCTTAAACAGCATTGGAAAATGCAGACCCTAGGGGAAAAAAAATGTAGGATAATGCATAAAAATAAGGTATGGATACTGATCATATGTTGTAATTCAGTGTTTTTCTCCCACATTAAGCTTTGAGTATAAAACCGAACAATGTCACAATATAGCTACTTTATTCAATCTAACTAAAATACACTCACTAGAAGATATACTTCCAGATCTTTATACTTCACATCTAACTTATGCTGTGAACTACTAAAATTATCTTTACAAAAATATCCCATGATACCCTAAAAATTGTTTGTAAATTGTAGTAGCTCCCCCCTCCCATTATAATATCAAACAATCAAGAAATATAAATAGTATGTAGTCATAGAAGTTTATATAATTGAAAGAACTGAGAACTTCAAAGTTGGTTTAAATGTTTATATCCTAGTTACCAGTCCATGGGCTTGGATAGGTATTTAGTTTCTCTGAGCCTCAGTTTTCCTTATCTATCAGGTGGGACTAAGAATATTTACCCTATTGGGTCTCCTTTACCACTTAAGCAAGATGACAAATATCTTAGTGCATGGTAGATGCTCAATTAATGTTTGTTTCTTCCATTTTTCTGATTAGGATGCAGCTTGAATTAAAACCTAGAAAAAAAATTTTTTTTTGAGATGGGGTCTCACTCTGTTCCAGGCTGGAGTGCAGTGGCATGATCTTGGCTCACTGTGACCTCTGCCTCCTGAGTTCAAGTGATTCTCCCACCTCAGACTCCCCAGTTGCAGGGACCACAGGCAGCGCCACCACACCTGGCTAATTTTTGTATTTTTTAGTAGAGATGGGATTTCACCATGTTGCCTAGGCTTGTCTGTAACTCCTTAGCTCAAACCATCTGCTGGCCTCAGCCTCCCAAAGTGTTGGGATTACAGATGTGAGCCACTGCACCCAGCCTAAAACTTGGACATCTTAAAAAGGAGACCAGGCTGGGCACGGTGGCTCAGGCCTGTAATCCCAGCACTTTGGGAGGCCGAGGCAGGTGGATCACAAGGTCAGGAGTTCAAGACCAGCCTGGCCAATATGGCAAAACACCATCTCTACTAAAAATACAAAAATTAGCCGGGCGTGATGGCAGGCACCTGTAGTCCCAGCTACTCAGGAGCCTGAGGCAGGAGAATCACTTGAACCCAGGAGGCGGAAGTTGCAGTAAGCCGAGATCGCGCCACTGTACTCCAGCCTTGGTGACAGAGGGAGACTCCATTTCAAGAAAAAAAACAAAAACAAAAACAAAGCAAAAAAAGAAACAGGCCAGTACTTTTTCCCCACAGATTACACAGACTGTTGTGATAAGCTGGAGGGCCACCCTGGGAAGAAGCCTGGGGAATAAAGATTTGTCTAAAGAAGAAGCCCTAAAAAATTTTAGACTCTTCAGATGGATAGTGTGATAAGCAAGAAGAAGGCTGTGTATGTATTAAGCGTGGAAATGATGTGGTACGCCCTGTCTCTCTGACATCTAGTGTATCATAGGAATCTTGGTGGGTAGACAAGTACTTTAACACACTGGGCTGGGTTGTGTTCTGTATTGCATTTTAATCTTTTCTTGCAAATCTCAATTTTTCTCAGTGAAGCCTGGTAACACTTTTTTTTGTGTGTGTGTGGGGTGGGGCTGTCTTTAGCAATTTAATTCTCAATGTAGGCTGTTGTGATATTTGTTTTACAAAACATACAGGTAACAGTTAAGGGACTAGTTAGCATTTGTATAGAATACCGCCACCTTTTGGTTAGATTTCAATGAGAAACGCAGATGTTTTAAGTGAGCTATCTGAAAATACATTTTTACAAAACTGATCAGGCAAGAGCTATCTCAAATATATTTACTTTTATTTAACAATCCTATTAGTGATTGAGTATAGTATTTTCTGGTCAAGATAAGAGTGTTCCCTCTTATTTTCTACATACTCAGTTTCTGAAAGTGCTCTGGGAATGCCACTCTTCGGCAACAACTGGATAAGCCTAAATTCATAGTTGTTTTCCTATGATATGGAAGGTTAAAGTCACTGCGGATGGCCATTCCTACTTAAGAGGTGATGTTTTGAGAAAACTAATATATCTTCATCAGCTAACTGAAGCTTCACCATTCTTACTGCATGTCATCACTCAGACATTGCCATGTGAGGTTTGTATTTTTTTTTTTATTTTATTTCTGGGCCTATCTTTAAGAGCTTGCTTTACTTTTATCACCAGCTTTTTACAGATGAGAAAATTTCAACTTAGGTTAAACACAGGAAAAGTCACAGCTTGAGTGGGACAGAGGTGTCCTGGAAACTCTGTCTGATGACACCAGAAACCATTCTCATTAGACCCACGTTGTATTCCTGAAAGAGTCATGATTTATTTCCCCTGATGTCAACTCATCTTCTAAAGTAGAAAACAAGAACTGCCATGGCAAATCAGCGGGAGGCTGACCCTGTCTTCCATTCTTTCTTTACCTACCCACTCTTGAAAATTTTATTTGGTCCAATGACTTCAATCTACCCACTTATTTATCCTGCAACACCTACCTTAGCCTCTCTTTCTCTCTCTCTCTCTCTTTTTTTTTTTTTTTTTTTTTTGAGACGGAGTCTCGCTCTGTTGCCCAGGCTGGAGGGCAGTGGCACCATCTCAGCTCACTGCAACCTCCGCCTCCCAGGTTCACGCCATTCTCCTGTCTCAGTCTCCCGTGTAGCTGGGACTACAGGCGCCCACCACCATGCCCTGCTAATTTTTCCTTTTTTTTTTTTTTTTTTGTAGTTTTAGTAGAGACGGGGTTTCACCGTGTTAGCCAGGATGGTCTCGATCTCCTGACCTCATGATCCACCCGTCTCGGCCTCCCAAAGTGCTGGGATTACAGGCATGAGCCACCGCACCCGGCCTCTTTTTTTTTTTTTTTTTTTGAGACAGAGTCTCACTGTCGTCCAGGCTGGAGTGCAATGGCATGATCTCGGCTCACTGCAACCTCTGCCTCCTGAGTTCAAGCGATTCTCATGCTTCAGCTTATCAAGTAGCACGCCACCATGCCGGCTAATTTTTGTATTTTTAGTAGAGACAAGGTTTCACCATGTTGGCCAGGCTGGTCTCAAACTCCCAACCTCAAGTGATCTGCTCGCCTCAGCCTCTCAAAGTGCTGGGATTACAGGCATGAGCCACCGTGCCCAGCACCTTAACCTCTCCCTTAAATTCAAATTCCAAACCCATATCGGTAACTTCTGGCTAGAATATTTCACCATTACAGAGATTAAACTTGACTAAAGTGGATGCTCCCTTTTCTGAAATAATTTTCTCTTCCTAACCCTCCCTAAATCACTCCTGATTTTTCCTTCTTCCTCTTCCCCCACATCATGTCAGTTACATAATCCAATTAGTTGGTTAATTGATTTAGTTCTTAAATATTTACTGGATGCTCATTGTGTCCCCAAGCACAGGGCTGGGAGCTAAGAATTTATCAACATAAATCCCTGCCCTTGAATGGATTTCAGATTATTACTTAATGTCTTTCACATTCAATACTTTCTTTCCATTCCCACTGGCAATGTTTTAAACTAACTCATGTCTTGTCAGGCCTGGTCCCTTGCAGGAGTTTCCTAGCTGGTGGTTTATCTGCTTCTATTCTCCCTGCTTGTCGCCAGGCTCACCCCCATCCTTAGACAGTATCT
This sequence comes from Macaca thibetana thibetana, assembly GCF_024542745.1. NCBI lineage: Eukaryota > Metazoa > Chordata > Mammalia > Primates > Cercopithecidae > Macaca > Macaca thibetana. Next base: position 36,978,136 of record NC_065585.1, read on the forward strand.
AACCTTTCTATTTGTTACCAACAGGAAACTCTTTCTGAACCCTACTTGGCAATGTTCTTCTTTGCTTATATGCCGTTAATTGTTGTTATTGCTGGTAGAATTATGTTCAAACCTATTAGTCTGTGTTTTAAGGATCTTTACAATCTGCTCCTCCATTTTCAGTCCTCCTTCTTACCATAGGAATAGTTACTAAAGCATGGTCTTAGATTCCTTCAATCAGAATCACATAGGTATCTTATTAGAGATATAGATTTCTTGTCTGCCAGTGAATCACTATCTTGCGCTACGTCTGAGAAATTGGAAAGTAGTCTCCGACATCTAGGAGCTGGCTGGGCTTCGTAGTGAGGCCATGATGTACTTCTGTTGAACACAAGTAATTTCACAGAATGCCAACATTAGACAAGGTTGTTTGGTGATCATGATGACCAATCTGTAATCAAGAAGAAACACAGACAAAAACAAGAACATTGTGCAAACCAGAAGAACAGACAAATATCCCCCATCCTGGCGAGTATGACTGCCTGTTGCTTTGCCAACTACAGTTTTAGCATTCTTTGGTTTGTCCCACCTTCTAGATAAAAATTATTAAGATACTCAATCATAGAAGTGCCTCTGCTTCATGACAGCACCTAATCCAGAGCAAAAGCCTGCTTCCTTGGACTCTCCTCAAGTTTACCTAGCACAATTCCAAATCCTTTTTAATACCTTTTTACGGAGACACTCCATGGGTTATCCACGGTGTGTAATCTTTCTCTTTGTAATTAATCCTTCAACTACAGATACGTTTCTGGTGGGCTTTGGCTGGAGGGCATTTGACAGATCACATGAATTTTCATTTTACTGAGCTCCTAAAGTAATTCTGAAGTTGAGATTGAGAACCACGGCTACAACCAAGCTATTGTCTATGTTTTTCTGTAAACAAGTCATATACATTCTTACTTATCTAATCCATCTAGCCTTCAAAGATAACTTATTTTTTGTTTTGTTTTGTTTTGAGACAGGGTCTCACTCTGTTACCCAGGGTGGAGTGCAGCAGCACAATCATGGCTCACTGCAGCCTTCACCTCCCAGGCTCAAGCCATCCTCTACCTCAGTCTCCCAAGTAGCTGGGACTACAGGTCTGTGCCACCAAACCTGGCTAAATTTTTAATTTTTTCTTTTTTTGTAGAGACAGGGTTTTCCCATGTTCCCAGGCTAGTCTCCAACTCCTGGGCTCAAGCATTCCTCCCACCTCGGCCTCCCAAAATGCTGTGATTAAAGGTGTGAGCCACTGCGCTGTGCCCAAGATAACTTATGTCTTCCTTCATCACTGAGGGTCCCTGAGCTGCCATCCCACATCATCTCCCTTCACTGAACTCATACCAGTGACACCCACTTGGAACCAAGTACAGACATTGTATTGCTCCTCACCCTTTAACATTCAGTTCACGGCCTTCCTCTAAAAAACTATGGCTGTTCAACACCAGACCTTCAGAGAAAAAGCAATTCCAATCACTGTCAGCAGAAGAATCTTCCTGAACCCTGCTTCGCAAGTCGCTTTTTGGCTTATACATCTTTTGTGATTGCTATTGCTGGCAGAATAAAGTTCAAACATTTCAGCCTGTTATGAATAAACAAGCTGGGCTGTTTAATATCAGACTCTTCAGAGCAAAAGAAAAGAAAGAGAGTGAGTTCTAGAAATACTGTCTCTCTGCCAGGGTCAAACCTAGGAAGAGTCCCCAAGGAAGGTTCCAGAGGACAAACAGGAGAGGAAAAATCTGGCTTTGATGAATATGAAAGAGGAAGGTAATAAATGAAGAAATGAATGAAAAAGAATGAATGAATGCTTGTGCTCCTAGTGAATTATTAATCATCAGACAAGCTCGAATAGCCCTACGTGCTGATTTCATTTCTTTCAGGTGTTTTATCTTTTTAAATAAATCGTGTATGTAATAACTGGGCTGGTGGTTGTTATAATTGTTTGATAACCCCTTTTTACCTCCATTTACTTACTCTTTCATTCATTCCACAAATATTTTTAGGCGACTTTTCATGTGTGAGGTACTGTGATAGGAATTGGCAGTACACATTTAATTAAGAAACGTCACTGCTGTCATTGAAAGCCCAGAATTTATTGGTGGAAATAGATAATTAATTATGGCATTACTCTAAATTGTGTTTAAAAAACAACTATTCAACTGCAAGGGAGGGACTGCTGGAAGAAATTACTTTAAATGGACACCTAATGAATTAGAAAGAGTAATTTTACAAAATTGTGGTGAATCATATTTAAGATATATATTAAGGTCTTTTTAAAATATGCTTTATATATCCACTTCTTCAAATGAAAATTTTTAAAGACCAAAGTTTTAGAAGTTATTTTCTAAGGTCTTACCTCCCTTCAATATACTGTGACAACTGCTATCTGCCTGTTTTTAAGATATTGCATTTCTGTCTCTCCAGCATTTTTGTGCTTTGAATCCTTTTATGTGAGTGCATTTTTCTATTTTGAAAAGCATTCTGTATAAGAAAGTCCTATGGAATCTTCTTTAGTAAGGAATGTTACCTACTGCATAGTGTCAGATAAAAAAACAGATCCTCCCTTGGGCAATATCATGACACGTCACTGATAGTACCTTCGAACAATCCTGGAAGATGCCACAGCTTAAGCATACTATTGTTCAGTTACCTTTTTTCCTAGAACTGTACAGACTATGTGACTAGAAAATAACCAGAATGCAGAATCCATGTCTATCTGTTCCATGGCAGCACGTCTTTCCAACATCTAGTACCATTACTTGCACCACATGGTAATATTCACAGCATTAAGAAAATGACAATACATCTCCATAAGAACTGGAGAGAACATAGCTAATAGTCTAGAGAGGCAGAAGAGGGTAGAAGCAAATAATCCAGACGACCCTGAATCTCACTAGGGATAAGACAGTGGCAACTTGAAATGATTCGTGCATGGTGATCCAAAATTCTTGTGGCTTCAGAGAAGGTATACAGAAATAAGTCCATATAGACTCACATTTCAAATAAGAATAACTTGTGGTTGGAGGAGATTACTGAAGGAGACATGATCCTTTCCTTAAGTAGCCTACAGTCTAGCTAGGAGACAAGACTAAAGAATGAGAAACAACCTGGTAGCAATTAATGGCTAGACATGATGTGCTGAGAGCTCAAACTAAGATGGTGGCAGAGAGAATGATGAGGAGGAAGAGGAACGTGCTTCTAGAATCTGGAGTTACATCCTTTTATATGTTGGCCCATGTCAATTTATCCATTTAAAAATATTTCTAGAGGGTGACGATGCATATTTAACTGATTGAATGCTGATAACTGTAACAACTTCCACATTGACTGTCTTATGGAGTCTACCAATTTATAAGGTAATTTTAGCCTCTCTCTAGTTGTGTCCATGCAGCCTTTAAGATTAAATACTTAGGTATCTTCTAAAGTCTGCCAATTTTACTGGCTCTCCGATCCTGCAGGCTTGACATGCTGGCTATTAAGACTGACTTTAAGTGATTTACTTAAACATAGTATGTTTCTATCTAGTCCTCTCACTGAAGTGAATCCCTGGCTCTCCTTTCCAGGATGGGCTGGCATGTTGTGACTCCTGCCCTTTTGTTTTAGTTACCTATTGCTGTACAACAAATTAATCCCCAAATTTAGTGGCTTAAAACAGCAAATAGTTTTCTTACACAATTTCCCAGGATCAGAAATCTGGGAACAGGTTAGTTGTGTGGATCTGGTTCAGTCTGTCATGAGTCTATAGTCAAACTGTCAATTGGGGCTGCAGTCATCCAAAGACTTGAATGGGCCTGGAGGATCCACTTCTGAGATCACTCATATGGCTGTTGGGCAAGAGGCCTCAGTTTCTAAATTCATGGGCCTCTCCATAGGATTACTTATGACCAGGCAGCTGGCTTCCCCCAGAGTAAATGATCTTAGAGACAAAAAGAGAGTGAGAGAAAGAGAGAGACAGGGAAGGAGAGAGAGAGAAAGAATATACTTCCTTTTATGACACACACCATTAGCTCTATCTTATTTTATTCATTCAAAGAAAGTGAGTCTAGCCCACACTCCATAGAAGGGGATTACACAAGAATGAGGATACCAAGAGTCAGGAACCACTAGGGGCTGTTCTGGAGGCTGCATACAAAACACCCCTTTATAAAGTGACTGTTCAATTATTTATTTGAAGTCGTTATCTTCATTTTCACCTGTATTTATTAACTCCCTCATGAAGTTAGTGTGAATGCTAATCTGCGTGTGAAGCTATATGAAGTTAATATTTTATACTTTAACCTCAAAGTGAGAGTTCCTCTTCCTCCTACTGACAGATTTTACCCTTTTGAGAATGAAAATATACTTGTCTTTCCCCCCACTTATTATCTTCCACTGAAAGCTGTAGGTTACCATTTCTTTCTTATTTTGATTTGTAAGGTTGTCAGGATAACAGCACAAAGCATTCCTTATACTCACAATGTCAAAAAGAAAATAGAGAATTCTTTCTCCTCCTTACTGCCAACTGAAAATATTCATATCCAAATCCTTCGCCACTCAGTCAACAAGCCAAACCCTATTCACTGTCGAAGTGAGCAACTGCCAGCAGTTTCTCCATTTACTTGTATCAAATAAATAAAAAACTGTACTAACCTGAGCATTGGTTTATTTTTTAAATAATTGAAACAATTTGGTGCTTGAGTCTTCAGTGTGTAAAGGAAGCAAAAATTCACCAACTGAAACATAACATGTTACATATTACCGTGGCTTGACTCTGAGCACGATTTTTTTGAAGCCAGAAATAAATTGGATATGGGAAGTCAAGGTCATGGCCTCTGGCACTCAGGAGTTTATAGTCAGGGAACACATTAGAGCTTGGGTCCTGAAACCATAACTATTGTCAGTAAGAAAGCGACGACTGTTGCTTGATACTTTATTATGAAGAAAAAAAAGCAAGCAAGAAAGCAAAGACTGATCTGATAACACTCTTCATGCCTTTAAGGGGGCTGTGTAGATTTTGTCCTTTCTTAAATGCATGTCTACTTCGACAGCACTGAAATTGTCTGATGAAGAAATAATGCTTTTTAAAATGCCCATTATGGGATTCTCAGACAGATCTCTCCTGCTTTTGTAGATTTTAGGTAGATTCAAGTATATGAACAGATTGAAGACAGAACTGTATTCCATTCTCACTTCCATCACAGATGTGCTAACTTTGGCAACATCTCTGAGCTTACTTTCCTCAAAAGTGAAATAAGAATAATAAATATCTACACTTGCAGATATATTTTGATGATTGAAGTATATTAAAATACTACTAATAGGGCTCTCACATAGTAGATAGTCAAAAAACGTTGCTTCTTCTTCCTTTTGTGTCTTATCAAAATATGCTGGATATAATTCTGCAAGAGTGATTTTCACATAGTTGTTGCTTCATTTTCTGGCTCTGCTGCAGAATATGGGTATGGAGGGGAGCTTTTCTACCTTCTGCATGCAGGACATTACATTGTTAACTGTATTCTGAAGCTTAAAAGAGAATTGGGCTGAATATTTAAGTACTCCCCAAAGTCAATGCAAGATATAGGAAATTATGCATATTAGAATGTTATGCTGCAACATGATACATTAAGTCCCAGTGAAGCTGTGGTTCCTAATTCAGACTGTATTAAGTTTCTCTGCTTAAATTTTATTATAGTGTAGATCATCGATATCAAGTGAATCAAGCCAACTATGAAAGCATCGGTAATAAGAGAAAAACATTTTAATGTATTAAGAAACCACTCTATGAAATTTTACACAAAACACACCACTTACTTCAGAGACATTTGCTGGAAAGTTGCTAATGTTGAGTTTTATATTAATTTATGTTTACCAAATGCTTTGCAATCACCTGTATTACTCATCTTCAAAGACTTTTGGTAATGAATCAAACCAAACCACCAACCTGGAGAAGCGACTTTGCTAAAGTAGAAGGCACCATTACCCCACATTACAATTGAAAATTTAGGATAACTTGGTCTGCAATCTTTCATAGAGCCCCTTTCACTGTCAAAATAACCAAGCATAGTCTTGAACCTTTTCACAAACATTTTATCTCCCGTTAATTGAAAGCCACACTATCTCCTGAACTCCTTCTCTTTGCCCACAGAGCCAGGAAGAAGAGTCAGCACACTCTTTACACTTTCTGCTCATTCCAAGCTATTTATTGTTCCCCGAGAAACTTTCACTATATCCTTTTCCTACCAGAACTTAATGTAACCCTCTTCTTGTCATACCATCTTGGTTTCCTTGTTACAGCCATGCTTGATATATTTTTAAGCAATAACTCCAACTCTGCTCAGCCGTCTTTGTCTCACACTACTCAAATTTGCAAAGGACCAGTATATAAACCATGGTCCAACTTAAAAAATTAACAATGATACATATGACCATAAAGAAAACAATTACACATTGTAAAAATTAGGACATTTAGTCCATGCACACCAATTTATAAGGAAGCCTCAGTAGAATCACAAGGCTGTTTGGTGAACAGGAAGCATAGTAGGTAAAGTTAGTTAGATGGTATTTCTAGTTGATGTCTTTCAGCTATAGTTGTCTGGCACCCCTCTTCACTAAGGGCCATGCTGCTAAATAGCCTGGATATTTGACCAGTTTATCAGGAAGCAGTGTTTTGTAACTATACTGAAGGTACACAAGCTTCTATAGTACTTTTGCCTCCCTCTTACTATACCCCCTATGCATGATTGAAAACATGGGGATATATTCTTTAGCTATACCTTTTCTTTCTTTTTCTTTCTTTCTTTCTTTTCTTTTTTCTTTTTCTTTTTTTTTTTAAGACGTTCTGGCTCTGCCGCCCACACTAGAGTGCAATGGTGCAATCCAGGTTCACTCCAACCTCCATTCTTTGAATTTTTAAAGTTGAACCATGGTTTATATACTGGTCCTTGCTGAATTTGAGTAATGTGAGATGAAGAACACTGAGCAGAGTTGGGGTTATTGCTTAAAACTTGGCTCACTGCAACCTCCGCCTCCCAGGTTCAAGCAATTCTCCTGCCTCAGCCTCCCGAGTAGCTAGGATTACAGGCGCCTGCCAGCAGTCCTGGCTAATTTTTGTATTTTCAGTAGAGACGGGATTTTACCATGTTGGCCAGGCTGGTCTCAAACCCGTGACCTCAGGTGATTCGTGCCTCGGCCTCCCAAAGTGCTGGGATTACAGGGATGAGCCACCACGCCTGGCCAATGTCTGTATTACATAATGATTTATTTTCCTAGGTTTGCTACCCAGTAGTAGGATGGCTGGGTTGAATGGTAGTTCTATTTTTAGTTCTTTGAGAAATCTCCACAGTTTTCCATAGAGGTTGAACAAATTTATATTCCCACCAGCAGTGTACAGTACAGCTTGTCTTTTCTTTAATCAATCAGCATTTGATTGGAATTAGGCATTCTTACTTACAGTCACCTTGACAAATCTTGCATGGTCCTGCATGAACTATTCATCTACAGGTAACCATATCTATTGATGGTTATGCCATGTTATTTTTAAAAAATTCGCCATGTGAGGGTGTTGAGACACCTCTTGTGCCTTACCTCACATCCCGTTAATGTACATCTAGCCCAGCTGTTGCTATGACAACCAGTTGTGCAAAGTATGATGTGACAGCACCTTGTCTCCACTGCGGTGAAAATTTCTTGTTTTCTACATCAGGGAATTTTTGCTGTAGTGCCTATGGGAAACTTTAGCTATTTTGACTCACACGCAAACCTGGAAGTTTGAGCGAGTTAACACAATGAGGGACAAGAGTCCCCCCTCATCCATCCCTTGAGTGGATAATGCTGAGGCCAGCTGCACAGAACTCCTCAAACTGACCCCATATGATACAACCATATTGGTTGATTGCTATACTTTTTAAGATGAGTGTATTTTTTTCCTCGATTGAAAAATGTAGGATTTACAGATTTTGTTTTGTTTTGTTTTGTTTTTTGAGACAGAGTCTTGCTCTGTTGCCCAGGTTGGAGTGCAGTGGCGGGATCTCGGCTCACTGCAAGCTCCGCCTCCCAGATTCAGGCCATTCTCCTGCCTCAGCCTCCTGAGTAGCTGGGACTACAGGCGCCCGCCACGACGCCCCACTAATTTTTTTGTATTTTTAGTAGAGACAGGGTTTCACCGTATTAGCCAGGATGGTTTCGATCTCGTGACCTTGTGATCCACCCGCCTCAGCTTCCCAAAGTGCTGGGATTACAGGCGTAAGCCACCATGCCCAGCCAAAGATATTTTTATGTCCAATTTCACATTGGCAAGACATGCCATCATGACTTTTGGAAGTGTTGTATCAGCTTTCAAATCAATATGAATATTTTTCAAAACGTTTAGGCCAATATAAAATATTTGGGCAATTTAAAACATAAACACAGCATGAGAAAAATTTTACTGAGAAAGATAAGTAAATTAAATGTTAAATTATCTGCATAATTCTGTTCAATGTTTTCACATAAAAAGTGAAAAACTGGGAGATTTGCCCTTAGAAATTAGATATTTTTCTCCTTTTAATTTATAGAAACATGTTATGGAAACTAGTCACAAAATAAAATTACTACATTATAAATATAAAACATATAAAAGCCCTAGTACATGACATGGTCTTTGAATTTGTTTCAAGATGATTTTCTGTTTAATACTTTCCCTTAAATATTGATAGAAAATAAGAGGTCAGCCAAACATCTTGGCGATGCTAAGAAATTATATTTTAAATGCAGTATGTAAACCCTCATTTTCATTTTCTAATATTAATTCAGAGAAGATGGAAAATACAAGTATTTTAGTCCCCAAAGAAATATTAACTCCTCAAACTGGGCTGCTTTGGAATAAAAGTCCTGATGTGCACCCTGTGAACTCAGTTAATATCACTATGAGTACTGTAATTTTTGCATTTCCTGATTTGTACTAAAATTGCAAGTATATTAGTTTAATATTTTATAGGGGTTTTGGAAGACTACTCTTGAAATTTTCAAGGTACAGGGTTGTCATTTCTCTGGAAGGAAAATTCCAGCATCTGACAATAATTCTCTGTAATCTTTCACTTGGCCGAAGGCTCTGATTGGTTATAGCCGTGGCTTTTCCTCACACACAAATTGAACAATTTCACCAGAGGTTCACTTTTTTTCTCTTTTGCTCAAAATAACAAAACTATTTGCCATACTATCCCTTTGTCTTTGTCCTAGGTTCACTAAACTAATAGGCCTAATCCCAGGCATCTTGATTAGTTACCCAGTCAGCACAGTTACTTTTAAACAGGGAGAATTTTTATCTGAACACTGAACTTATGCTTCATGCTCTGCAACAGTTCCACTGACCTTATTCTTTGGTCTGTGTGTTGTGGTTGTTTGTATTTTTATTTCTTTGACTTGGTGGCCCTACGCATCCACAGGGCATTCTAGTATTGACTATTGACAAAAGTCTAGTCAAATAATAAACCTTATCATACTTCCAAAGTATTTGTGGGGGAGGGGTGGAGGATAACAGGTTTTTATTCACTTATGAACTGGCTTACATAACCCCTTCCCTCCAGAACAACGTACGTAACTTTATTTTCACATGGTCATAAGAAACAGTAAACTTTCCTGTTTCTTATTTTTCACAGCAACATTCGTAGACATTTGAAATTTGAAGTATATTGAAAACATACTTGGAAAGTTGCTAGAAATAAATCAGTAAGGTAAGGGGCAGGTAATTTTATAATGATCAAGGTCTGATTTTAAAAGTGGCATAAAATAATCAGAGTAAATAGCATTTACTGAGAACTTCTTGTTAGACACCTATGACAAAAAAAAAGAATCAGACAGCTTTAGTCATTTCCTCTCTACTGGGTTATTTCCATCAACATTCCATAATAACTCCCACCTTAAAAAGGAATCCTTTGTGCCTTTTCCTTTAAGGTACCTTCTTTACCTCTCCATCCTATCTATAGAAAAACATCTTAAAAGCATCCATACTCACCATCTTCACTTTCTTTCCTCCTATTTTAGTCTTTCATCACCTCCACTCTACTGAAAATACGTTCTTCAAGGTCATCGATTCTTTTTTTTTTTTAAATAGAGACAGGGCCTAGCTATGTTGCCCAGGCTAGTCTTGAACTCCTGGGTTCAAACAACCCTCCCACCTCCTCCGAGAGTGGTGGGATTACAGGCATGAGCACTGTGCCTGGGCATAATTTCTTCAGCTGGAGTACAGTGGCACAATCATAGCTCACTGCAACCTCCAACTCCTGGACTCAAGAAATCCTCCTACCTCAGCCTCCCAAGTAGTGGGGACTACGGGTGCACACCACCATACCTGGATAATTAATTTTTTTTTTTTTTGTAGAGGTGAGGGTCTCACTGTGTTGGCCAGGCTGGTCTTGAATTACAGGCCTCAAGTCTTCTTCCTGCCTCAGCTTCCCAAAGTGCTAGGATTATAGATGTGAGCAACTGTACCCAGCCAAGTTAATTAATCCTTATTGAATCTAGTAGTCTATTCTCAGTCCTTAACTTATTGTACCTCTCCTGGAGCACCATTTGATAATAATTGATCAAACTCTATTTCTTGAAATGTTTTTTTCTTTTGGCTTCAGCAACATTACACCCTTTTTTTTCCCTCCTCATAACTGACCACTTCCTTTTTGGTCTCCTTTTCTACCCTTTTCTTCTCTTCTTGGCTGCTAATTGTTTAAATGCCCTAAAGATTGATCTTCACTGAAATTTAAGGTTTCTTTATTATTGTAGCATAGATCTTTGAGTTCTGTGGATCTAGAGATTCTGCTTTCCAAAGGAGAACATTTCCACTAGGGGTGCATCAAGAGTCCAGTTGAACCATGAGCCAAAATAAACCACTTTTGTTTATAAATCACCTAGTCTCAGGTATTCTTTTCTAACAACCCAAAAACATACTAACACATATGACATTTCATGTGGTCAACAGTCAATCTATATCTATATAAATGTTTGTTTGTTTGTTTGTTTTTTAAGAGACAGGGTCGGTCTCTGTTGTCCGGGCTGGAATGCAGTAATACAATTATAGCTCACTGCAGCCTCCACCTCCTGGGCTCAAGGGTTTATCCTGCTTCAGCCTCCCAAGTAGCTGGGATTACAGGTGTGAGGCACTGCATCTGAATTAATATTTGTGTTAAAAATGAATGAGTGACACAGAAACAGGCTTCTTATGTCACAGGAAAATATGTATGTGGCATGGATTTGAAAATAGGGATTTTGGAGTTAGACTGTTCTGGAATAGAGACTTATTTCTATGTTTAACAAGAGCTTTATGAAATGATGTTGGGCAACTTTCTTAACCACTCCAAGCTTCATTTTCTTTAGTTATAAAATAGTAAAGATAATAACACCAATTTCATAAGATTGCTATAATAATTAAAATACTCATAATGGACATGTTATCATTAAATATTGGTCTTATTTGCTGCAACCTACCAGGCAGCAGAGAGAATGCTGAAGACTTTTACCTGTAATTCTCATTCAGTCCTCCAGATAAATCTGATCAGTTGATGGCAATTCCATGAAGATTAAACAACAGGAACAACAAACTTAGACTCACAGAATTTATTTAATACATGTGATGATACAGTGTGTTAGTCTGGATAGGTTATGCCAAGCTGCAGTAATGAACCAACCCTAAAATTTCAGTGGATTAACTAATAAAAGATTGTTTCCAACACACAGAAAGTATGCTGTAGGTCCCATGGTTCTTCTGAGTACCTTCAATCCAACTTTTCTTCAGGGATCCAAGGCTGCTGTGTCTTGCATCTAGAACATCTTGAACACATGGTTCTAGTTCGCTGCAACAGGGAATGAGTGACCTGGAGAATTGTGTTTGGCTTTTAAGTGCATTAGTCAACTGACACACAGCACTTCTAAAACCATAGCACTGGCCAGAACTAGTCATATGGCTCTACCTAATTTTAAGGAAGCTGCAAAATGTGGGGGAACCTAAACCTGTTTAGTGAATAGTAAATATTTCTGCAACATCTGGCTGGTAGACTGGATTCAAAATGGCAGTATATATGCTTCATATCCTCCGAAGCTATGTTTGCCAAATAAAATACACGATACCCAGTTACATTTTAATTTCAAATAAATGATGAATAGTTTGAGTATGAGTATATCCCATGCAACATTTGGAGCACACTCAGAGTGAAAAATTAAGTGTTATCAGAAATTCAAACTTTCATTTGCTAAATCTAACAACTTAACCCAAGGGTCATATGTTTCAGACATGACTAAAACCTGTTGCTAATATGAAGTGAAGAATTATTCCCCCTACCTAAAGGTATTTACAATTGTATTTTTAAATTTTCAGCTAATAGGAGCACATCTGCAGATTGAACTTTGCTAGCCACTTGCCAATTCAGCTCACTATATTATAGGGTTTTTTTTTTTAAAGCCCTAAAATTGAAAAAAAAAAAAAAAATACTTGGATCTCCCTAACCTCCATCACCAACTGAGAATATACCTAGCCTTCTGTAACTTACTTAGGTTGCCTAAGTTGCCTCTTTATTTATTTGTAAAATTTGACTTGAAAAACATCAAGGGTAGCTTGTCCCTCATAAAATCTATTTCCCTATGACTCTATTGTGTTACATCATAGTATTGTGTCAGAATATTAATAAAAACATACCACAAATAACACTTCTGAGTATTTGCTCTCTCAAAGTAACCTCCCCAGGGGAGGTTATTCTGATGATAATGTCGTAGCTTAAACTATTTTTAGACAATGTAGCAGTATATTCTTTTGAGTATCCTCCTCTGGTGGCAAATTATTTTTCCATAAAGGTAGACTTGATTTTTGGAACCAAACAGAAGTTATTCAAAGTCAAGTCAATGAATGGTCAAATTGAAAAACAAATGTACATTATAGAATAAAAATGAGATGAGTTTATCAAATAAATGAAACTGATTTATTTTTGAGACTTTTTAAAGCTCCATTTAAAAGCAGTTAGTTTTAAGGCAGAAGTTTAAAAATCAGTTTTGAGCAATGATCATATTGCTGGAATAAGTGCATTGCTTCCACCTTTAAAGGACTCACACTCAACGGGTAATGAACTCTGTAAGTTGATTACAAAAAGTAACCCTCAATCAAGAAATCAGTGATTGATTGCTATTCATGATAAAGTATTGAAAAAACAATTCCACATGATTTATTACCTAAATGCTCTTGAAAATGACTTTTATCCTGGGACAAAGCTCCTTTTTGGTGAACTTTTCAACTATGTTTAAGAAAAGAAATACTCCATAGTGGTGGTTTTCTACCTCCCAACAAAATACATACATACATACACATGTATAAAGCTTTTCTGATCTTATTCATGAAATAATTCTTTAAAAGTTCAAAAATCCATACATCGAAGATTATGTGACAAATGAAGAAAGCTGAATAAAAAGGTTTTTTTCATGGAAATGTTAATTGGCCAAAATTGAAGATTGACTTTTTACACCAAAAGGCAAAGATTTGAAAAATGAAACATATTTCTAGAGAGAAACAAGACAGACATAAGCAAATAGATCAAAACACAAGTTTGGCCATTTTTCTGGACATAGACCAATAAGGTATGTTTTATTGAAACAGCCACTGATAGTACTTAAGATTATCAGAGACACCTCTGAGTGTTCCCTACCATTGTTTTTCTCATTTCTCCCTAACTCCTACTTTCTCTTTGCTTTCCTTTTTTTATTTTTTGAGGTGCGCCTGTGTTATTGCAGGGTATCTATGTATGCACACACAACACACAAATACGTTATTGCATGGTGTCTATGCATGCAGACACAACACACACATATGTTTAAGAACATTAAAAATTCAATTCAAAGTCATTTTGGAGCACAATTCTGAAATATTTATCTCAAGATGTTTAAATTTTACGTACCATGAACTAACCATTCTAAGTTTAGGAATTTATCTTCATAAAACTGTAGTAGACTGAATTGTGTTCCCCTAAAAGACATGTCCATGTTCCAACCCCAGGAATTTGTGAATGTTACTTTATAAGGAACAAGAGAGTCTTTGAAGAGGATATAATTAAGGATCTTGGGATGATGAGATCATCTTTGATTATCTGGGTGGGTCCTAAACCCAATGAAATGACAAGTGTCCTTATAAGACAGAGGCAGTGGGAGATCACACAGAAAAATGAGGAGGAAGCAATGTGAACAGGGAGGAAATGCATCCACAATCAAGGAATGCCAACAGCCATCAGCAGCTTGAAAATCCAAGGAACAGTATCTTTCCTTGAGTCCCTGGATTAGTGTGGCCCTCCTAGATTTCAGACTTTTAGCCTCCAGAGCTGTGAGAAAATAAATTTCTGTTGTTTCTACCCACCAAATTTGTGGTACTTTGTTACAACAGCCTCAGGAAGCTAATACAGAAATTATCCATAAAATTAATAAATATAATCAGTATAATTTTATTTACAATAGCAAAAGTAAAAGTGTCTACAATAGAGAGAACATTAAAAAGTATACTAAAGATATGACAGAATATAAATCCTATAGCAAAATAATATAAAATAATATATTCAATATATATAAAATGAAAAAAATAGTTTGCAAAACAGCCTGCAAAGTATAATTCCATTTGTTTAAAAAGATACATTGGAAGGGTTAATGTCCAGAATACATAAAGAACTTCTACAACTCAACAACAACAACAACAAAATAGCCTGGTTAAAAAATGCGCAAAGGACTTGGACAGACATTTCTCCAAAGATGATATACAGTGCTCACTTTGGCAGCACATATACCAAAGATGATATAAAAATGACCAACAAGCATGTGAAAAGATGCTCAATATCACTAATCATCAGAGAAACACCAATTAAAACCACAATAAGACATCACCTCACAGCCATTTGGATGTCTACCATCCAAAAATAAATACCCGGAAAATAATAAGTGTTGACAAGGATGTGAAGAAATTGGAACCTCTGTGCACTGTCTGTAATAATGTAAGATGGTATGGTCACCATGGAAACAATATGGCAGTTCCTCAAAAAATTAAAAATAAAATTACAATATAGTCCAATGATTTCATTTTTTGATATATTTCCAAAAGAATTCAAAGCTGGATCTGAAAGAGATAGTTGCACACCCATGTTCATTGCAGCATTATTCGCAATAGCCAAGAGATGTAAGAAACACATTGTTCATTGATAGATGAACGGATAAGCAAATTGTGGTATACACACAATGGAATATTATTCAGCCTTAAAAAAGGGAAGGAGGTTCTGACACATACTACAACATGGATGAACTTGGGGATGTTTTGCTAAATGAAATAAGCTAGTAACAAAATCACAAATACTCTATGATTCCACTATCTAAAATGGTCAATTCATAGAAACAAAAAGTAAACTGGTGGTTGCCAGAAGCTGAGGGGAGGGAGAAATGGACTGTTAACAAAAATGCATTTTTGAGTTTTAGCCTCCAGAGCTGTGAGAAAATAAATTTCTGTTGTTTCTACCCACCAAATATGTGGTACTTTGTTACAACAGCCTCAGGAAGCTAATGCGTAGAGTTTCAGTTCTACAAGATGAAAAGTTCTGAATATGTGTTACATAGCAATATGAATATATTGAACACTATTGGAATGTACACTTAAAAATAGTTTTTGAAACTTGCTAAATTGTATATTTTAAATATGTGCAGTTTATTATATCAATTATACCTCAATAAAGCTGTTTAAAAATATGTTGGTGGCTGGGCACAGTAGCTCATGCCTATAATCCCAGCATTTTAGCATGCCGTGGCAGGAGGATTACTTGAGCTCAGGAGTTCAAGATCAGCCTGGGCAACATAGTGGGACCCCATCTCTACAAAATATTTTTTAAAAACTTAGCCAGGCATGGTGGTGCACACCTGTAGTCCCAGCTTTTTGGGGGACTGAGGTAGGAGAATGACTCGAGCCCAGGAGGTTGAGGCTGCAGTGAGCCAAAACTGTGTCACTGTACTCTAGCCTGGGCAACAGAGCAAGACCCTGTCTGTCTGTCTGTCTCTCTCTCTCTCTCTCTCTCTCTATATATATATATATATACACACACACACACACACATATATATGTAACTGTAAACCTAGCAATTGATTAAGAATTAAAACTTCAAAGTCAGACTGCCTGGCCTCAAATTCTAGCTCTACCATCTACTAGTGGTATCATCTTGGATACATTATTTAACTTTGTTTCTTGGCTTTCTCCTCTGTAAAAATAGTGTTTATAACAGTAATACCTAGATGAGCTAGTATTCATAAAGCAAGGTCTGGTCATAGTCTGTGATAAATAAATGCAATGACCTATCACTCTCAATCTTGATGTATCTCTACAAATACAGATGGTCCCTGACTTACAATGATTCAACTTATGATTTTTTGACTTTACAATGGGTTTATTGGGACATTAATTGCATTTTTGATTTATGATATTTTTGACTTAAGATGGCTTTATCAGAACATACCTCTATTGTAAGTTGGTATTAGTGATTATCTCTAAGTGGCTGTTCCACCAGAGACTTTAATTATGATCTTTTCAGCTTATCTTTTTATTACATACATGTGTGATTTTTATAATAAAAGCTAAGCAAGTTTTTTATACATACAAAGTAAGTCAGATGATCTATCTAGCATAGAAGTTTTTCTCTCTTGGTGATACTAACGAAATGCTATTTGAGCAAACATGGGCCATTTACTATATTTCAGAAGTCCTTCTAATATTATTAGTACTATTATTGAAAAACAGAAAGATACTACATTTATATGAGGAAAACAAAGTTTATAAAACCAGCCTGCAACTGTTGTTATGGTTATTAATCTCCTGAAAATTATGGTTGATAATCTCCTGAAATTTTATAGTAATGTCATTAACTATTAGTCTCACTATGTGTAAACAATAGATTGGGTGATGGAAGAAGTATTTCATATAGATGCCTTATTGATCCATTATTTTTGTAACACTGGAAAGAGCCATGGTAAATTTGGTGTTGATCCTGTTTTTCCCTCCAGACAGGGCCAGCTCTGGCCTGCTCTATCTCTCATTACTGTGATGACGGCTGTATCCAGATGTTAAACACTCCAGGGACACTCCAATGCAGTGTTAAAGACTCTGAACACTTCATCCCCAAAGAATGTAGCATTCCAAGAGAAAACAGGCCTCTTTCTGACACTAGTAAAACTGTGAAGGTGTGTGATAAATCAGGGATCAAAATGAGAGGACACAAATTCTCTGCCCCTTACAGTGAATCCTGCTCTTCTCTTTTCAATAGAGTAACAGTCATATTTAAAAATAATAATAATAAAGCTTGTACAGACACACTAATGGAAACAATGACAAAATATATTCAAACATAATGTGTTACAACAGCTAGAGGCTGCTCTAGATGGGAATCAAAGAATAGATAGCTGGAGATGTAACTAAGGATAAAAACATACGAAATGTCTTGGGCTATTTGAGGGGATTAGTTTTGAGAGGGTGAGCAGGAATAGTTTGTCCTTGGGGCAATGGTTGCTTCTATTTTCTTTCCTTTCATTTTTCCTCATTTTTCTTCCTTCTTTTCTCCCTCCCTTTCTCCTTCCAGCTCCCACCCTTTCTTCCTTCTTTCCTCTCTTTCTTTTTACAGAAATTTTCATTTCTTTGCTGCCACAAAACAAAGACAAAGGGTGTTGAAAGTACCATTTACTTGACACATCAACGTCCCAAAGTAACATAAATTTTTTAAAATGTAAAATAATAAATGTTATCTATATCCAAGAAAAAAAATGGTGGCCAAAAATTTTTGGCTATAAATTAGAATTCTTTTTTCACTAACAAAATCAAGTGTTTTAACCAAAACTATGTACAAGATTGTTTCTAAAATGACCACTGCCCAAGTTTGCTAACAAAAATGCTAAACAATCTGCTTCAGTACAACAGAAACACATAAATTATGGCCACAAATGTTAATTAAAAATTTCAAAACAATAAGTTTACTTGTTTTGTTAAAGTATTATGTAATCCTTAGCGTTTTTGTTTCTTCTTACTTTTTAATGAGGTGTCATTTATATGAAGTACACAAGTGTGCATCTTGATAAATCTTTCCATAGTCTACAGCCATGTCACCACCAACCAGATCAAGATAGAGAACCCCTCAAAAACAATATTTCCAAGTTTAGGTGTATAAGACTCTCCTGAGGATGTTGCTAAAAATCTATATTCCTAGGTCACAATCCCAAAGGTTCAGTATCAGTGGGTCTAGGGTAGGGTCCCTGAGACTGATTATTTAATAAGCACTTCCACTTAGAGAAACTCTGCCCTAGAAAGAAACCTAACTTAACCCAATGGCTCTAAAAGTTCTATTACTCTCTACTTCAAAGACAATTTATTGGGAAACGTAGGTGCTTTCCTACCGAGGAAGAATGTATATGACATTTGCTATCCCTGTGTAATTTTAACTTTTAGCATTGTTTTTTCTTTCTTCGAGCCAGAGTCTCCCAAATGAAGTTTCCACCAGTCCATAGAAAAATGAAAATTAATAAGACCATAGTGAGTTATTCATAAAGTTAGATGTATCTAAAGGATTGTCATTTATTTTCAGATTATGTTCTTCCTACCTTCAGGACTTTCAAATGCTCTGTGCTGTACAAAATAATTCTAAGAGTAAAATGGTATGGCCTTTTTTTTCTTAATAATTCTGAGAAATTAAGAGATAGAAACGCTATGTTGTTCAACTTTGAAAAATCTGGGTTATCAAGCCTTCAGGTCTGCTCCTGAAATTTGAACCAATTGCCACCAGGGGAAGTAGAGTACTACAGCCTGTATGATTTCCACTGTAGGGGCATTTTTTTCTGCCAGAGCATGTCAAATTTAACTGCAGATTTTCTACTATAGTCTTCTGTCACTTAACAATGAGGAGATGAGGATATGTTCTAAGAAATGTGTCCTTAGGCTAGTTCATCACTGTAATAACATCAGCATGTACTTACACAAACCTAGACAGTATAGCCTACCACACACTTCTGCTAGATGGTGTAGCCTATTGCTCCTAGGCTACAAACCCACACAGCATGTTACTGTAATGAATACTGCAGGCAGTTGTAACACAATGGTAAGTATCTGTGTATCTAAACATAGAAAAAGTACAGTAAAAATATGTACTATAATCTTAGGGGACCATGATATAGTATATATGGGTTTGTCACTGACCAAACCATCATTACATGGTATATGACTGTACTCCGAGAAACAACCTTAGCTTCTTTTTTCTATATATAAGCAACATATGGTCTCTGTAAGAAACTTTCAAAGAATGGGAAAAATTAAATCAAAACCATCAAACCATTGTTAATGTGTTTTTTTTTTCCATTTTTAGTCAGGAATGAAATGAAGATAGAAAGAGAGATAGATTCATTACCACCTGATATTTTTCTTCAGCAGTTTCCAATGTCATTAAAAATCCTTTCTATGCAGTTTGTCTGTATAGTGTTTATCTCATGAATACATCATAATTTATTTATTTTTATTTTTATTTTTTTGAGACTGTCTTATTCTGGCACCTAGGCTGGAGTACAATGGTGCAATCTTGGCTCACTGCAACCTCTGCCTCCCTGGTTCAAGTGATTCTCATGCCTCACCCTCCTGAGTAGCTGAAATTACAGATGTGCACCCCCATGCCCGGCTAATTTTTTTTATTTTTAGTAGAGACAGGGTTTCGCCATGTTGGCCAGGCTGATCCCAAACTCCTGGCCTCAAGTGATCCATCCACCACCTTGGCCTCCCAAGGTGCTGGTATTACAGGTGTGAGCCACCATGCTCAGCCTCATAATTTATTTTATTAGCAACCTTTTACAATTTTTAAATTTAGAGGTTATTTCTACTTTGAAAAGAGGTCAGGAGTTCCAGACCAACCTGCCAACATGGTGAAACCCCATCTCTACTAAAAATACAAAAATTAGCTGGGCATGGTGGCAGGTGACTGTAATCCCAGCTACTCAAGAGGCTGAAGCAGGAGAATCGCTTGAACTCAGGAGGCAGAGGTTGCAGTGAGCCGAGACTGCACCACTGCACTCTGGCCTGGGTGGCAAGAGCAAAACTCTGTGTCAAAAAAAAAAAAAAAAAAGATGTAGGCTGGGTGTGGTGGCTCATGCTTGTAGTCCCAGAACTTTGGGAGACCAAGGCAGGAGGATCACTTGAGCCCAGGAGTTTGAGACCAGCCTGGGCAGTAAAGTGAGACCCCATCTCTCTCTCTACATATATATTTTAAAAGTAAATAACACTAAAGAGAATATTTTTGGCTCACTTAAAAATAACATTTTGAGTCTATCTTTAAGATAGATGCTTTTTTAAAGGAAACTGATACAAGGGATATAAGGATTTTTTAAGGCTTTTGATATATTGTGATTCAATGACCTATTGCTGTATAATAAAATCTCCACAACTCAGTGGCTTTAGAATTACAGTCTTCATGCTGTTCTAAGGGAGTAGTAAAAAATTAAAAAATAATAACAGCCATATATTATGTCTCTGCCTGATGTTGACTGGGGTCACTCATGTAGCCGCATTCAGCTGAAGGCTCAACTGAGGCTGGATGTCTAAGATGACTTCACTCATATATTTGGCACCTTAGCTGGTATATTAGTCAGTTCTTGCACTGCTGTAAAGAAATACCTGAGACTGGGTAATTTATAAAGAAAAGAGTTGGCCCACAGTTCTGCAGGCTGTACAGGAAGCATAGCAGCTTTGGCTTCTGAGGAGACCTCAGGAAACGTACAATCATGGCAGAAAGTGAAGAGAAAGCTGGTACTTCCCATGGCTGGGAGCAGGAGGAAGGGTTGGAGGGAGGTGCTATCTACTTTTAAACAACCAGATCTCATGAGAACTCACTTACTATTCAGTATCAAGGGGGTAATGGTGGAAAACTGTTCATGAGAACTCTGCCCCCATAATCCAGTCACCTCCCACCAGGCCCCACCTCCAACACTGGGGATTACAATTCAACATGATACTTAGGCAGGGACAAAGATCCAAACCACATCAACTAGGATGTTTGGAAGAGCTGGGAGATGACTTGGCCTCACTCTGCATAGACTGTCATAATTCAGTAGTCTAGCCTGAACTTATCTATAGGGCAGCTGGATTCCATGAAAATAAACTTAGAAGCTGCCAGGCTTCTCAAGACCCAGACCTAGAAGTCAAAGCAAGTCATGGGGCCAGCCCATATTTAGGGGGAAGAGAAGTAGACTCTACTTTTTAGTGGAGAAGCTACAGATTCACGTTGCAGAAGGAGACTGAGGTAAGAAGAATTGTGATCATCTTTGGAACTAATCGACCATATATCACCATATTATTATTTTATATATCACCAATTTACAATAAAAAAGTGTATGCAACATATACTTCCATCAGATTGCCACGAATTAAAAAGTGTCAGCAAGGATATGCAGCAACAATAACTCTTATATACTCCTGGAAAGAGTGTAATCTTGAATGCCCACTTTAGAAAGCAGTTTGGTATTAATCACCAAAGTTCATAGGTATATACCTGAAAAAATGGGTGCACGGGTAAACTAGAATATATGTACAAGAAGGTTCATAGCATCATCATTCATAGCTCAGTATAGCCCAAAACTAGAAACCCTAAACTTCATCGAGTCTAAAATAGATTTTGTGGAAATGTGAAATATTATAAAGCAGTGAAAATGAACAAACAATACACTCAGCAACATGAATGAATCCTTTATACATAATGTTGAACATAAAATCCAAGTCACAAAAGGATGGATACAGTGTGTTTTCATTTATGTGAAGTTCACAAACAAGCAAAAAGGAACTATGTTGTTTAGGGATGCAAACAAATAATACAACTATAAAGGAAAAAAGAGAAATTGTTACCGTTTCAAAGCTAGAATAGGAGTTTGCCCCAGTGAGGATGAAGGAGGATAGAGAGGAGAATCTAGGCAGAGGAAACAGCATAACTGGATGATTGGAGCTGTTTAAATTTAAGGAAATTAAAGGAAGCCCGTGCACAAAAGGAAGAACAGGAACTTACAGGCCAATTTAAGGATTTTCAGGTTTCATGCTAAGAACAACAAAAAGGCCATTGATTGGTTTTAAGCAGAGGATAATATCATCAGGTTTCCATTTTCAAAGGGTAATTTTGTCTATTGTGTGTAAATTGATTAGAGAAAGTCAAGAGTGGATACAGGGATATAGTTAGGAATCTATTTGCAGTGGCTTCAGGTGAGAGATGATATGGCTTCAACTGGTGCAGTGACTGGAAAAGGTGAGAAAAGAATAAATCTGAGATAAACTTGGAAGGTGGAATTGACAAGAGCTGATGCTTGGCAATTAAAAAAAAAACAGATTGAGTTAGAGTGACTTTTATCTTCTGGCATGATCAACAGGGTGCCGTTAATCAAGAAAGGGAACACTAGTGGAGGGCTGAACCTTGATTTTGGATTCCTGGGAGACATGAAATTGCAGATGTTACCGAATAAGTTGAATAAATGATCTGGAGCTCAGATGAGGTGCTTGAGTCAGAAAGAGGAATTTGGGATTCATCAGCACTGACACTGATATATATATTTTAATATATACATATCAATATATCAAGACACTGATATATCTTTTAATATACCATGGCAGTAGATGAAATGGGGCATAGCTGAAATACCAGGAGAGGTAAAATGACTCAGAAAGGACAGGTAGAAGCAAGAAGCAGCGAATATATTAAAACTCTATGCATAAGGTACTGTGTTTGATGCTGGGGACACAAGGATGAATAAGATATGGACCCTACTTTACTGCCAAGTAGAGGAGATGGACACTTTAGCATATTACATCTATCTTACTTGGTAAATGACAGAGTAAAGATAAGTACAAGATGCTGTGGGAACTCAGAGAAGGGCAGTGAAGCCTGGAAAGTCCAGTAAGAATTATCCAGAAGAAGAAAGGTGGGAAATGCAATCCAGGCAGACATAATAAGACACAGAAGCACTGAGGCTTGAAAGAATATCATGTATGTACACGATTGCAAGCAGACCAGTATTATTAATGTACAGAGTTTGAAGGCTAAGTGACGGGACATCAGAGCAAAGAGGCAGAAAGACCCCAGTCATGGGCACCTTGGATGCCTTGCCAAAGAACTTAGGATTGAATCAGTAGGAATACAAGTGACATGGTCATATTTGCATATTAGAAAGATTACTTAAACTGTGAGTGAGGGGTGAGGGTAAACTGAACACAGCTGAACTGGTTAGGAAAACAATAAGTGGCCGAATAATGGGTGCTTATAGGGACATAGGAGAAATACATTTGATAAATATTTAGGACTGTTCTTTAACTCCAAGAGCCTTTCTGGAAGGTCATAAATGTTCATTTCTAGTTTGTCCCAGTTTTAAAAGCAGTTGACTGGTATTTGGGGGAGATGGCGGTGGCCCAAGTTGTCAATCTCTGAATTCCTACACACCACCCCACACACACACACACACACACACACACACACACACACACAGAGCAACTAGATAGCAAAGCCAAAATGCCTAAGCAACATTTACAATAAAGCTAGGGGACCTCGAAATACAAGCAGGTGGTGGTAACCCCCCAACAGTCACAGACTATCAGGGTCTGTGCGGGAGGAAGAAGGTAGCCATGAAGCTGAGGACCGAGATCGCTGCCAGCAGGGGAGAGCAGGTGCGAGCAGAAGCCTCGGCAGCCATGGGCTTGAGGGCCACTGCTCAGAGCAGCCGGATAGGAGAGAGCACATTGTCCTCTTGGCCAGGGTGGTGCTCCTGCTGGCGGACTGCAGGCACCAGAGCAGTCCAGCCTGCCTGTAACTCCAAAACCTGTGACTCACCGCTGCTCCCTCCCGTCTGGGACACAGCCCCACACTGAGAAGAATCTGCTGCAAACAATCCAAAGCAGCACTGGGACAAATGGGATAAAGAAAAGTAAAGGTCCAGTGGAGAGGGCTTAGGGTCAGGGAATCCCAGAAAGCAAGCCACTGACGCTTTGACCACTATGCAAAAACAACAGAAGTGGGAGCTTCTTAAAGTCAGAAAAGATTTCCTCCATTCCATCCCATTGTAAAATTCTGGGAAAAATAGAACTGAACACCAGGAGAGTATGGAGAGAAAATCCCATATACAATTATTATTTAAAAAAAAAAAAAAAGAAGCAAATAAACATCTACAGACAAGGAATGTAGGCCAGGAAGATGTGCCCACAAAACAGTTCAAAATAGTAACTTCACATTTTATAACAAGTCTAAGAACATTAAGAAAATTATTCAAGATTTTGAATAATGGTGTTTTGTGGAAGAATGTGTTCACTGGGTAACTCATAAGTTGCAATCAGAAAAGCTCAGCATTGAGGTGACAAAACAACAAAGAATTAGAGATAAAAGGAAAAATATTTCCAACACAAAGATGAAATGAAAAGGAATACCAGAGAAAAGAAACACAAGAGATAATATACCTTAAAAGAAATAGGAAGTGGCCAGGCACGGTGGCTCACGCCTGTAATCCCAGCACTTTGGGAGGCTGAGACGGGCAGATCACTTGAGGTCAGGAGTTCAAAACCAGCCTGGCCAACATGGAGAAACTTTGTCTCTTCCGGAAAAATGTAAATTAGCTGGGCTTCCTGGCACACATCTGTAGTCCCAGCTACTCGGGAGGCTAAGGCAGGAGAACTGCTTGAGTCCAGGAGGTGGAGGTTGCAGTGAGCTGAGATTCCCCCACTGTACTGGGTGACACGGCAAGACTCCATCTAAAAAAAAAAAAAAGAAAAGAAAAGAAAGAAAGGAAGTAAAAAAGGAAATTTAAAAGTCATATTTTTTAAAATAAAAAAGAAATGAAGAGATAGAGACTATTCTTGAAGCTAGTAGTCTAGATAAACCTTTTCCAGCAGCTACAGACAGAGCTCTGCTTTGTATCTGCCACTGCCTTAAAATCATCCTCTTAGGCATCTTTGTATCTCTGTGACTTCACTTAATTCTTGTCACATGACAAGAAGGTGATGAGAAACTAGGGGAGCCATTCTACATAGGAAAGTCAGGGAAGACTTCTCTAGCCGTATTCATAGTCTTACATTATCAGGTTAGTTTGATAATAATGTTAAAATATTCAAGCACCCATGAATCCCAGTTGTTCCCCTGTGAACTAACTACAGGCCTCCTTTCCTTTTTCTTTATTTCGTCCAAAAGGTACATGGGGGTATAGTTACAAATACACCTAATTCCAGACCTCGTAGAACTCATAGTTTAGTGGAAGGGACAGATGGGTAAACAGGTAAGTAAACACAACATGACAAAGGGCATACCACAACTTTGAACAGTATTACTGTTCTCGTTGTTAACTCTTCTGCCTTGGGCCTCTGAAGTCCCTGGAAAACCCTGTTTTCCTGTTTGAATTCCAGGCTGAATATCTGCCTGGCTCCCTACATCATCTCAATATTTAGTTTCTATTTTTTGGCTAGATCAGTAACTTGACTTGCATGCAATACTAGCTTTATTCCCTCATAGTCAGTTGATTACAGCATTGGCTTGAGATACATGACTTAATGTAACAAGACAATTTTATTTTAAAATTACTTTCTTAAAGAGCCCGTATTTTTTGCGTCAAATATTTTAAATAAATGCTAAATAAGATTTTGGCCAGATAATTTAAACTGGCTATTAGCCAAGAGAATGCATTCACTGGGTAACTGTCATTATTAGAAATCTATGCTGCATTTCAGTATCACTGTATTTCTATCATTAAACACAATCACGAACCACTTGGTCTGGTAATCAGGCAGGGAGTGTTTATCTGTACTGCAGGCATTTTTAAAGACAGATAACACAGACAGAATATTCTATAAGAGACACACAAAATTAGAAGTATTTAAACAAATACATACGTATTTAAATTATGTTCTGAACTGGCTAGTGGTTTATATTAGCTTGTCAACTCTTCTAGCTTTACCACAATTCTTTTAGATTCCTCTGAGATACTCCCAATTACTGGAAATTGCTACCTTCCCACAAAGAATGGGGTAGCCACATTCCAGGGTCTAGTGTTAGGGACAGATGAGAAAGAACAGTGACGGTTCCCCTTTCCCAATATCCTTCACTTCACATATTACGAGGCCTCAGAACTAGAGTAAAATTGACTGTCAATCCTAGCTTTATATGAGGTGGTAAGTGAAGAAAGAAGGGGATTAAAGTTCTCCAAAGGCATCTTCTCTCCAAGTGATTCTTTAATAAGGATGACAGCAGGATTGAGGCTTCTGGAAATTCTCACACAAGCATTAGGTGTAATCATAGGAAGTTCCAGTAAGGTCCCTAAAGAGCAAGAGAATAAGGTCAGGAAAAAGTCATCTTCTGAAGATACATACTTCAAGAAACAATAATTATTTTACAAAAAGACACAGAAAACACTTAGATGTAAGATACGTATATATTTTAATCTAATTAAACTACTCCATTAATACTTCATAACGCATCTCTATGGTCACACTTACCACACTGCAGCAGAATTCTAAGTTTTTACCTATCTGTCCCTTCTACCTACCTGTGAGTTCCTTTACATAGGGACAGTATTTTAGTCATTTTTGTTTTGTTTTGTTTTACCCTCAGAATCTAGCACTCTGTCTGGCTCAGAAGAGGGATGAAGAAAATGTGTGTTGACTAAATGAGCTGGGAATATAACGAAAGAAGGCAGACATTGAATTGTAATAGGCATCTGCATGTAGTATACAGGAAAGGTTATTTGATTAAAATGTTAACGCTATTTAGAAATATCTGAGACATATGGAATCAGCAGATATGAACATTCTGATTGCTAAAATGTGTGCACCACAGTAGTGGTAGGTATTCACTAGACTATTCCAAAACATAAGCCAATTTCTTTCAAGAACACATAGTTCTAGATATCTAGGTTTTGTGCACATTCATTTCTAGAGCATTTACATTTGTTAAATACCTTTTCTTTTCTTTTCTTTTCTTTTCTTTTTTTGTTTTGAGATGGAGTCTTGTTCTGTCACCCAGGTTGGAGCGCAGTGGCATGATCTCGGGTCACTGCAACCTCCGCCTCCCGGGTTCAAATGATTCTCCTGCCTCAGCCTCCTGAGTAGCTGGGACTACAGGCACACGCCAACACGCCCAGCTAATTTTTGTATTGTTAGTAGAGACGGAGTTTCAATATGTTGGCCAGGCCAGTCTTGAACTCCTGACCTAGTGATCTGCCTGCCTTGGCCTCTCAAAGTGCTGCGATTACAGGCGTAAGCCACCATACCTGGCCTACTGAATACCTTTTATGTGCCAGGTACTGAGATGGGAACTGGAACTATAATAACAGATATTCATAGTCTTTGTTATCAAGATGTTTAGGAGGAGGAAACAACAATAACAAAAAAGGTGAACGAAAGTGTCATAGGCTCTGAGGCCAGATACCATGGCTCGCGCCTGTAGTCCTAGCACTTTTAGACACCAAGGCAGGCAGATCACTTGAGCCCAGGAGTTTGAGACCAGCCTGGGCAATATGGCAAAACTCCTTCTCTGCAAAAAAAATATAAAAATTAGCTGGGTATGGTGGTGCGCGTCTATAGTCCCAGCTACTCGGGACGCTGGAGTGCGAGGGTCACCTGAGCCCAAGGGGGCCCAGGCTGCAATGAGCTGTGATTGTGCCACTGCACTCCAGCCTGGGCAACAGAGTGAAACTCCATCTCAAAAAAAAAAATAATAATAATAATGTTATAGACTCTGAGATAAAAGTTCATTGCCAGCAGAGAGTGGTAGGGAAATAGAGAATAAAAAGATGCTTCATCCAAATCTTAAAATATGACAAGGTAATCAACAGGGTGAGGACAGAAGAGCATTTTAGACTGAAGAAGCTTTATTGAAGAAACAATAAACTTGGTGGCTTACTTGAGCAGAGCTTACTGTGGAAGGAGTGTAGGGTTCTGGAGAGATGAGGTTCCAAGGAACTTTATTTCATGGGCTAAGAAGTTTTGACTTCATATTACACAAAATTGGAAGTGACAGAGTATATTAAATTGCTAGGGCCACCATAACCAAGTACCACAGACTGGTTTGGTTTAATAACAGAAATTTATTTTATCACAATTCTGGAGGCTGGAAGTCCAAGATAAAGGTGTTGATAGGGTTGTTTCTTCCAAGGCCTCTCCTTGGCTTATAGATGTCCATCTTCTCCCTGTGTCTTCACATGGTCTTTACTCTGTACATATCTGTGTCTTAATCTCCTCTTCTTATTAGGACATTAGTTATATTGGATTAGGGCCCACCCCAATAATCTCATTTTAACTTAGTCACCTCTTTAAAGATTCTACTTCCAAATACAGCTATATTCTGAGGTACTGGAAGTTGTGACTTCGACATATGAACTTGGAGAGAATATAATTCAGCCCATTAACAGGGTTAGATCTAATTTAGATCATC
The DNA here is from genome assembly GCF_024542745.1 of Macaca thibetana thibetana. NCBI lineage: Eukaryota > Metazoa > Chordata > Mammalia > Primates > Cercopithecidae > Macaca > Macaca thibetana. Next base: position 37,006,566 of record NC_065585.1, read on the forward strand.
CAGACAGCAGTGTGGACAGATGCAACACCAGGGCAGGCAGACCCTTTGGAAGACTATTACAGTGTTTTAGTTTGTATGGGTGATGATCCCAAGGTTGGTTTGGTTGTTGTTTTCTCCCTATCATGGCTGATAATCTGAATTTGAACAAGAGACACAGAGGGAAGCATGGCAAAGGAAGATGTTAAAAGGGTCAACAGGAATACCATGTTAAGGATCAGTGGCCTGTAGGATAGAATTCAGACTCCTTGGCACAGTCCACAGGCTTCTGACAATTTCCCTCTGATCCCTCAGTGCAGCAAGCAGACTCTTGTCCTGCCACTCCACACAGTGCACGCCCTGCCCTCTAGCCATAAAATCTCACAGTCTCCAATCACACTAGGCTTTTCCTCAAGGCCAAGCCAGTGCCTGCTCTGCCCTCTGCCTGAAATATTCTTTCTCCTCTTCTTAGCCAGCCAAACATCTATCTACTCAAGTAGAGGTAGTCAAATGTTGCCTTCTTCATGAAACTCGAACGTTCTCTGGCAGCGAGGAACTTCCTCCCTTAGACTCCTGGGGGCATTCTGCCTAGACACTCTCATTTGGTGCTATGATTAGTATACATTTTACACACTTGCTACTCTAAATTGTAAACTCCTTGTGGGCTGGGACTGGCGTCCTTTGTTTCCCCAGAGCTCAACACTGTGATCACCAAATGGAAAACTCTTCAACAAATATTTGATAAATGTGTGAGAATCAAAGTCTATACCTGTTACCACCTAGACACTACCAGGTAAAGCCTTGCCCGTGCTCTCTCTGTGATATCTCTTTTTAACTAAAACACTAGGAAAACATTAAAGAAAGTCAGATTTTCCAAATTTGGAGCTAAATCTCTCTTATAAAAAGAAACAAGATATTTTACAAACCAGCAAGGAAAATTCCAGGGGAAAAGCCAGGGGAATCAGCAGAGTTTCCAATCTGTCACCACTTTAACCCATCTTGTAAATCACTTCCAGTTTAATTTTAAAGGACAAAACACCACTGCCTTCATGTCTTTTTCTATTTAAGAATTTAACAAGTGGCTCCCTTTGCCTTTCTGATCAAATCCAAGTTTCCCCATCTGGTTTTGAAGACCTTCCATGGCCTGGCTCCATTTTACCCATCCGATCCACTGTCTACACAACTGTCAGAATCACCTCTCTGAAACACAGATGATTCACTATCATACTCAAAAATACTTCAAGGCTCCTTATGACCTAAGATAATTCTCAAATTCCTCACTTTAGTTTTCTACTCTAGTAAGACCTCATTTAACGTTGTCAGTAGGTTCTTGGAAACCGTGACTTTAAGCAAAATTAAGTATAATGACACCAAGTTGTCGGTTTTATTTTTCTCATCAATGTTATAAGGAAGCAACCTTGAATGAAATGACATTACTCGAAGACCTGCTGTACTTTGTTTCACTTAAGGTTGCAGTTTCCAAGAACTATCGACAACATTAAGTGGGGACTTACTGTAGTTGGTCCTGGTCTTTCTTGTCCAGGACATTCTCCCCTATAGACTCCAATTGTCAGCTCACTTCCCAAGTTGTCCTTCACAGATATTTTTTATATTTTCCTGTTTCTGTGTCTCTACAGTGTTCAAGTTGTTCCTGAACCACCTGTACTGTTCTCTTCCATATCTGTAGTATAAATTAGCAGTCTTAATACAAAATACTTCCAATCCACTAACCTTTCCATCTGCTCTACCTCCATTGATAATCAATTCATGTTTGGGGTCAGTCTTGAACTAACAGCACCATCTGATATAGTTAATTGCTCTTTGCTGCTTGGGCCACTCTCCTCCTTTGACTTCTAGGACACCACTTTCTCTTCTTCCTCCTCTTCTGTCTTCCATGAACTGGCTGATCCTTCTTTAGCTTTTTTATTTGATCTCAGTTGTCCCGACCTCTACAAGTTGAAGTATCTAAGATTTAACCCTGCTCATCTCTTTTCTAAACACACTCATACTTAGATTTCATCCAGTTCCATGGTTTTCAATTTCATCAATAGGTTAAAAAGATCTAATTTTCTATCTCCAGCTCTATCTCCTTTCCCCTGATTCCAGATTCATATGTTCCACTGCCTAATCAATATCTCCACTGGGATGTCAAAAAGGTATCTCAAACATAATATGTCCAAAACGAAACACTTTATTTCCCTCTTTCCTAAAACTTGCATCTATCATACCCTTCCTCATCTTAGTAAATGGCCCTCAGTTCTTCTAGATCTTAGAATCAACTCTGACTCCTCTCTTTCTCATACAATCCATTAGCAAATTTTGCATTGAAAATATGTTCAGAATTGCACTATGTCTACAACTCTTTCACTGTTACCACTTTGGTCCAAGCCATAGCCATCTCTTTTTTGAATTATTTCAGTAGTATCTTTACTGATCTCTCTGTCCCTGCACCCCTAACCCTCAAGGTGGTCTTTCTAGAGCTGATTATGTAAACTCCTCTGCTCAAAACCCTGTTAGTAGCTTCCCATCTCATTTAGAAGATAACCAAAATCATTACCATGACCTATAAAGCATTATGACATCTGGCCCACCATAGATTCTGAGTCCATCTGCTACCACAGTTACTCTTAGTCAGCTCTAGCATTTCTAGCCTCCTTGCTAATTCTTGCAGGACTCCAAGCACACTTCTGCTTCAGTATCTTTATACTTGATATCCCTTCACCAGGAATGTTCTTCCCCTAGACAGTCACAGGCTCTCTCACTTCTATCAGGTTACCTTTCAAATTCTACCTTATATGTCTGGGTATAGTGGCTCACGCCTGTAACCCCAGCACTCTGGGGAGGCCAAGGCAGGAGGTTTATTTGAGGCCAGGAATTTGAGATCAGCCTGGGCAACACAATGAGACCCTGTCTCTACAAAATTGTTTTTTTAAAAATTAGCCAGGCATGGTGGCACACGCCTGTAGTCCCAGCTACTCAGAAGGCTGAGGTGGGAGGATCACTTGAGTCCTGGTGGTTGAGGCTGCAGGTCAAGCTGATACCATGCTGCTGCATTCCAGCCTGAGTGACAAAGAGAGACCCTGTCTCCCAAAACAAAACGAAACAAAAAACAAAACCAAACAAAAAATTCTACCTTATAATTGAGACTTTCTCTAACTACTTTATACAAATTAGCAACCTTTCTCCATCATTCTCTAGCCTTTACCTTGAGTTATTTTTCTTCATATCACTTATTACCACTTAACAAAGTATATATTTGTTAATATGTTTTTATCTACATCCTTCCACTTAAATGTTGTTAGTTTTCTTTAGAGAATGTTGTTTTCTTTCCTTCTCTATTCCCTGGACCTAGAATAGTGCCTAGCATGTTGTAAGCATTTAGTTTAAATTGAATAAATTAATAATTATCATCTATAAGACTGAAAGCTCCTGTGGCCACGGACTAACACTTATTGATTATATATTCCCAGTAACACCTAGCTTAGTACCTTGCCTATGGTAAAAGTTCAGAATGTTTGTCTAATAGAATTGCATCTTATTTCTCTCTGCTTCTCAAAGATGCTCTCTGTTCCTTTTGGGCAAGTTTTCATACTGCTACCTGTTTCCTTCCTTCCTTTGCTCTACCTCACTTTTGCCTGTTTTCCTGTTTATATTTTATTACAACTTCCTGGAATTTCGGGAAACTTCAAATTACAACTGTTATTTCTCAACTCTTAGAGGCCACACAGACTATGCCCCAAAATTTAGCAGCTTATACTAGCATGTATTCTCTGCTTCATGGGCATTCTGCCTTGCTTTCCCAACAATACTGTAAATGGCATAATGGTAGAGATCATATAATATTTCCACATCATTGAAAACATACAAGGTAACATTCATTGTAAGCAATCGATAACTATATCAACTCATCCAGAATAGTATCTCCATTTGCTTACTAGATATGACCACTTGGATATTTAATAGAGATCTCATTTTGCCTGAAACAGAACTCCTTGTTTAAGTACCCACGCATATTCCTTTGCCATTCTACCCCATATACTGGTCACCAGAGGGGACTCAGTTTCTTAAGCACAAAGTGCAGGAATAAACTTCTTAATTTTGAGATAGAAGATTCACATGCAGTTGTAAGATCAACTTGTAAGCACAGGGGAGATCCCATTTGCTCTCTATCCAGTTTACCCTAATGGTAACATCTTGCAAAACTATAATACAGTCTAGAACTTCCTCAAACTATGAAACAGAGATAACCATGTAACCCAGCAATTCCACTCCTATACATATACCTGAGCAAACTGAAAACACATGTCCACAAAAATACTTGTACATGAATGTTTATAGTAGCATTATTATTATTATTATTATTATTTTGAGACAGTATTGCTGTGTCACCCAGGCTGGAGTGCAGTGGTGCGAGCTCAGCTCACTGCAACCTCTGCCTCCCGGGTTCAAGCAATTCTCCTGCCTCAGCCTCCAGAGTAGCTGGGATTACAGGCGCATGCCACCACGCCTGGCTAATTTTTGTATTTTTTGTAGAGATGGGGTTTTGCCATGTTGGCCAGGCTAGTCTCGAACTCCTGAATTCAAGTGATCCCCACACCTCAGCCTCCCAAAGTGCTGGAATTACTATAGTAACATTATCTTTAATAGTCAAAAGATGCAAACTATATAAATGTCCATTTGCAGATGAATGGGTAAACAATATGTAGTCTGTAAATACAATGGAGTATTATATAAATACAATGACCATAAAAAGGAATGAAGTACTAGTACCTGCTACAATTTGGATGAACCTTGAAATCATCATGTAAAGTGAAAAAAGTGGGACACAAAAGGCCACATGTTATACGATTCCATACATATAAGCATCTTGAATAGGGAAACCTGTACCGAAAGAAAGTGGTTGTTTAGGGCTGGAGTGAGGGGAATGGAAGGATAGGGGAGTTACCCTTAACTAAAGGGTACAAGGCTTTTTTTTGAAGTGATGGAAATGTTCTAAAATTGACTGTGGTGATGACTGCACTTATCTGTGTATGTCTATGGAACTGTATACTTTAAATGGGTGGACTGTATAGTATATAAATTTTATCTCAATAAAGCTGTTGAAAAGAAAACATAAACTGCAGTAAAATAGCACAACCAGGATAATGACATAGCTAAGATGCTGAGCATTCCATTACCACAAAGATCCCTGCTATTGCCTTTTATAGCCACCCTCACTTCCCTCCCACCCCCACATCCTCCTTAACCCTTGGCAATCACTAATCTAGTTTCCATTTCCATAATTTTGTCATGTAAAAATATTATGTAAATAAAATAATTTAATATGTAACATTTGGGAACTAACTTTTTCTTTTTGTTGAGATGGAGTCTTGCTCTGTTGCCCAAGCTGGAGTGCAGTGGTGCAATCTCGGCTCACTGCAACCTCCACCTCCCTGGCTCAGGCAATTTCCCTGCCTCAGCCTCCTGAGTAGCTGGGATTACAGATGCACGCCACCATGCCTGGCTAATTTTTTTGTATTTTTAGTAGAGACAGGGTTTCACCATGTTGGCCAGACTGGTCTTGAACTCCTGACCTCAGGCAATCCGCCCGTCTTGGCCTCCTAAAGTGCTGGGATTACAAGCGTGAGCCACCGCGCCTGGCTGGGAACTAACTTTTATTCACTCAGCATAATTCCCTGCAAATTCATTCAGGTTGTTGTGTGTATAGCTAGTCCCCTCCTTTTATTGCTGAGTAGTATTTCTAGAAATTATTTTGATTTTTACTCTTCCTTATCCATCATATCCAATCCAGGAGCAAGTCTTGTTGGTTCTACCACCAAAGTTCATCTTGGTTCTTATCTCTTCTCTCTACTTGTATGAATATACTTGTCTATACCACCATTAGCCCTCACCCAGTCTGAGAACATCAAACTGATCCTGCTGCCTTCACTCGAGCCCCTTCGCAATTCATTTACCACACAATAGTTAGAATACATTTCCACTAAAAATCTTTACATCAGGGCAAGCGCGGTGGCTCACGCCTGTAATCCTAGTACTTTGGGAGGCTGATGCCGGCAGATCATGAGGTCAGGAGATCAAGAGTATCCTGGCCAACATGGTGAAACCCTGTCTGTACTAAAAATACAAAAATTAGCTGGACACATGCCTGTAGTCCCAGCTTCTCAGGAGTCTGAGGCAGGAGAATCGCTGGAACCTGGCAGGCGGAAGTTGCGGTGACCCATGACCCGAGATTGCACCACTGCACTCCAGCCTGGCGACAGAGTGAGATTCCGTCTCAAAAAATGAATGAATGAATAAATAAATAAATAAATAAACTTTACATCACTCTCCAAAGGCCTACCTCCTTCTTTCACTCATATACTCATTCAAATATTTATTGAGTGCCAACTATATACTGGGCATTGTTTACACTTTGGAGAAGCGGTTATTATATTTAAAATAATGACAAAATCCCTGATCTTGTAGAATTAATACAATAGTCAGGGAAGAGCAAAAGTAAACAAAATAAGTAAAATATTGTAAAACAAACAAAAAAATAAAGCAGGAAAGCAAAATGAGAGGTTCTTGTAGGCAAGTTAGTTACATTTTTAAATAGACTGGTCAAGGAAGGTCTCATTGAGCAGATGACATTTGAGCAAAATATGAAGGAGACAGGAAAAAAGCTATGCAGATAACTGGGTGAAGAACATTGCGGGTAGAGGGAATAGCAAATATAACAGGACAACATGAAAGCAGGGTGGGAGTATCTGAGGAACTGAAGGGAAATCTGTGTGGCTGGAGACAAGTGAGCAAGACGGGAACATTTAGGAGATGAGGTCAGAGAGGTAATGGGTCCAGATGATCTACTGGCTTTTTAGGTCATTTAAAATACCTACTACATCTTTTACTCTAAATGAGACAGCAAGCCTTGGAGAGCTTTAAGCATAATTTGACTTTTAAAAATTCACTCTGGCTGCTGTATGAAGAATAAAGCACAGGAGGAAGAGGGGAAGCAAGGTGATTAGTGAAGAAGTAATTCCCAAAGTCAAAGCAAGAGATAGTGGTGGTTTGCACTAGAGTTGTAACTTTGGAGGTGGTGTGAACTGATTGGGTGTGAATGTGCGTTAAAGATTAGAGTTAAAGGGTTTGTCGGTAGATTTCATGCACAGTGTAAAAGAAAAAGTCAATGATGATTCTAAGGTTTTGAGTTTGGGGAACTGTACAGATGGAGTGGCCACTGAGGTGAAGAGTGCAGCTGGAGCAGGTTTGGTAAGCTACATGGGGAAACTTGGTTTGGGACAAGCTCATGTTGAAATGCCGGGTACATTTGAGTCTGGGACTAACAGTCAGTGTTGCGGCTATATTTTGGGAGTTGTCAATGTGCGGACTGCATGTAAAGCCATTAGGCTTGATGTTATCAATATAGGGCATTAGTCTAGATGGAGAAGAGGTCCAAGATCCCTGGGGCTCTTCAAAATGAAAAGGCCTAAAAGATGAGAAGTAACTAGCAAAGGACACTGCAGAGTACTTAGAAAAAAATTCCACATTCCTTACCATAATCATGACCTGACCCTTGTCAAACTCTTTAACCTTACTCCCCAGTACACACAGGCCACTCAATTTTTGAAACGCCACACACCGTCCCTTCCTGTCTCATGGTCATTGTCTTTGCTGTACTTTCCAACAAGCATGTTTTTACCCTGGCTCTAGTTTTAATCACTTCCTTCTCTTACTACAACTCTCAGCTAACTTGTTACTCTATCAGACTTTTCTCTAATTTTCTTAATTCCCATCTGAGTTTTCTCTAATCATCCTAATTAAATAGGTCCAACTCAACCATCTCCACCAAATTATGGCTCTTACTATACCTGAAATTTTTTTTCACTTATTTGTCTAAAAACCCACCCTCACTTTAACAATCGCTTACAAAACGATTAGCGTATGCCAAATGAAAAAGCCTAGATACTCCTCCCAGTATGCAACTTCCTGGAGATCAGGGACCTTCTCATCTTTTCCTTTGCCGCATCCCAATGCAGTCACATTGCTTCAGCAATCAATTCTGAGGTTTCACTAGTTATTAACGGAATAGACTGCAAGCCACTGACTGGTAATCGAAAGTCAGCATTAAAAAGAGAATACTGACAAACCTACAAATAGATACAGGGAACCGTTCCCGTCACTCGCGCCTTAACGCAAAGAAGTTGGACAACCCGCGCGCATGCGTCGTTGTCCTCTGCTCGCCAGGCTAAACCCCGCCCCTTTCCTTAGCCCAGTTTTACAATGGCACATGCGCAGTACGGGATCTGTCTGTTCGTTTGTCGGCGCTACCAATAAAGTTTTAGTGAGCACAGACTCCCCTTTCTTTGGCAAGATGGCGGAGTACGACTTGACTACTCGCATCGCGCACTTTTTGGATCGGCATCTAGTCTTTCCGCTCCTTGAGTTTCTCTCTGTAAAGGAGGTGAGGGGGTCTTTGGGCGCGAGGAAGGCGTCGGGGCGGGTGAGTTGCTGAGCAAGGCCGAAAGGCGGTGTCTGTAGCCCTAGGCCTGACACGTGCGAGGCGGTCGCGAGTTTGGTTCCTGGACGGACAGTAAGGATCTTGCGGTAGTTTAGCGTCTTCTCAGTTAAGAAGCACCGCGGTATTCGGCAGTGAGAAGGAGGGAGGTTACGGAGAGAGAAAAGACGTCTCCTTCACTAACTGAGGTGTCAGTGCCAGAGGGACGTTCGCATCAGTTCTCGGAAGTTGGTGATTCGCTGGTTTCTCTAGAGAACGTTAGAGCTTCACAGGCCGGCTTCTAAAAGCAACCTGGAGTGTTGTTAGAGCTTTTGATTTTTCTTTTGGAAACGGTGGGAAGCCTGGGCTTGGCTATGGGTTTTTGTATGTCGAGTCGTTTAGAGTGATTCTCTTACACTTAAAATAAGTATCTAGCGCTTTAATTTCCATCAAGTTGTGAGTTCTTTGCGTTTTCTTGTCTTTGATAAGTAGGACTTTCTAGAACAGCATATTTCGTCAGATGGGAACGGCGCTCCCCTGCCCCCCACCCAAAAAAAATCCCCACAATCTTTAAATGTGTTTTCCAGTGTGTACATTGTACTGACTTCAAGTGATTTGAATTGGTCGTTAATGTTCAATTATCTACTCAAGATATTGTGAATAAATGTGTAATTCTGGAACTTCATTTTAAAGCGTATGTCAGTCCTAAAAGTTTTATTGGACTTGAAAGTTTTGGCTAAAATTGACATTAGTTATACCATGAGTTTATTGGGAAATTGATGCATTTTAATAATGCAAAGTAATTTGCAATGATGAAGGAATTTTGTCCAGAAAAATAAGTGAATTCTGTTTCTGGAAGCAGACTACAATATAAGTCTACTTAGGGAACTCTAGATTTGGGGAGTCGATTTTGTGTAGCAAAAGACAAAAAGTAATAAAACAAAAACGTCCCACAAAACCAGCTACCAGGTGGTTGTGGCTCATTAGACAGGTATAATCCTCATATTCCTATGCACCTTTTCTAAACATAGACAACTCTGAAGTTGTTGATGTTAGGTAACGGCTAAGATCATTTTCAGTAAATGTCCAAGAATGTCTTGTCATGTAAAACTTTCTCTTGAAAAGATATATTTTTGCTTTGATTCTTCTTTTTACACCTGTATTTTAGACCTTGAGTAAAACATTCCCATCTGCATTGTTTTCTTTTCTGGAAAAGTGAGAACAGAAGATCTAGTAAAAGTGCCATATTTTGAAAGCCTTTTTACCAGCTACTTGTAGAAGTACTTCTGAACCAGCTGAACTTTATATATTTTTGTGTTCTTTATAATTTCATTTTTTTAATGGCAGACAGAAGGAAAGGAGGAATATGTAAATGTAAATTAGATTTTCATAGGGCTAGACGAAAACTATGAACTGCAGGCAGTTGAGAATCAGTGGGAAAAACTGCCCAATACCCACCTCTTTGGAGAAAATGTTGGTAAGATGACTGTAATATACCAAGAGGAAGACAGATGCTGGAGTATTTAATTACCATTTACTAAGTACATTTTATTCTTGGACAATACAGGGGTTAGGAATGCTGAACTCCTGCAGTCAAAAATCCGTTAGAACTTTTGACTCCCCCAAAACTTAATAATACCCCAATGTTGACAGGAAGGCTTACTGAGAACATGAACAGTCTTGTGTTGTATGTGTTATATACTGTATTCTTACAATAAAGTAAGCTAGAGAAAGTGGTCTTATAAGGAAATACACTTTTTAGTAAGTGGAAGTACATCATAAAGGTCTTCATTGTCTTCATATTGAGTAGGCTGAGGAGGAGGAAAAGGAGGGGTTGGTCTTGCTGTTTCAGGGGTAGCAGAGGTGGAAGAAGTAGAGGAAGTGGAAGGGAAGTCAGGAAAGGCAAGCACACTTGGTGTAACTTTTATTGAAAAAAAGTGTATACGTGGACCTGTGTGGTTCAAACCCTTGTTGTTCAAGGGTTAATTGTATAGTGCCATGTAACTGAGAAATCCAAGATAAAACCCAGACATCTCACCACTAAAAACTTACCTATCCTTTAGAGTTGAATATTTTTTATATAAGGTAAAAAGTAATAAATGTCGAAGAGGTACTGGTAGGGTGCTATCAAAATTGAGATTCTGTTATCTTCAGTGAGCAAAGAATACTTTGAGGAGGTGAGGCTTTGAGTTTTGAAGGCTAGATGGTTAGGATAGAGTCAGTGATCCTGCTATGTGAGGATACAGCAGCCCCCCACACCCCTTTAGCAGTTTCAGTTTCTGCAGTTCCAGTTACGGTCCAAAAATACTAAATGGAAAATTCCAGAAATTAACAATTCGTAAGTTGTAAATTGTGCGCCCTTCTGAGTAGTAGGATGAAATCTGTCTCGCTCCCTTGCTTTAGACTGGGACATGAATCATCCTTTTGTCCAATGTATCCACACTGTATATGCTAACTTAATTGTTATATTTTGTTATTGTTAATCTCTTGTGCGCAGTTTATAAATTAGACTTTATCGTAGGTATGCGTGTATAGGAAAAAAAACAGTAAATATAGGATTGGGGCTATCTGCGGTTTCAAGCATCCGCTGGGGGGGTCTTGGAACATTTAGCTCGTGGATAAGGGGAGACTATTGTATTGCACCAAGAGAAAAACAATTTCATATGTTTGTTACATTGGAGAATATAAGCCTTATGAGAGCAGAAGCTTCCTTGTGCTCTCAGCACATAATATGGAGTCTGGCATAAAGGCTTTTTATGATTGTTTAATAAATGATTGAATGAATACATATTTGTTTCTCACTCTTTATTTTCATGTGAAGCAGGCCAGGTAGTGAAATATTTAGGACCCTGGGCTCTGAATTGGAACCTTCATGACTTTGTCGTTTAATACCTCTGTATAGTCAACAGATTCTTTTACCCTCTTAACCTTTTTTCATGAAAAAATTGTGGAAATTTGATTGTCCTTTTTCGTGTGAGTACTTATATAGTATTTTCAATTGTGGCTTCTTGATATGAAGTCTGAAGTATTTGCTTTCTGCCTATGAGGCAGAATTGAGAGGCAGATGTAGATTTCAGAACAGGTCAGTAACACCTGATGGTAGAGCAGCAGGGCTGTTGAATCTATCGTGGAGAGAGACTTGGCAAATTAAAAGTTATTAATAGAGTGGTGAGGAGAGGTTGCATGCTTGGAAAAGAATGTTTTTACTTAAGATTACGGTTTCTATAGCGCAAAGTGATGAGAAGTTAAGGTTTTTCTGGTAAATTTTATCAGATACAACGTTCATTCATAGAAGTACACAAATATAAATGTACTGGTCAATGATACATTTTTTTTTCAAAATGAATAGTGAATGCATTTATGTGACCACCGCTCAGATTAATAAAACATTACAGACATCTTTAAACCTTCCTCTTGACCCCTGTTAGTCACTACTCACACCCCCTAAAGGTAAGCTGTAGTCTGATGATTCATTTTGCCTGTTTTTGATTTTTACATAGGTGGAGTTAAGCATTTACCACCATGTACTGCTTTGTATGACTGCTTTCACTCAGCGTTGTTTGTGAGTCATCATGTTTTTAGGATAGCAGAAGTAGTTCATTGATTTTTCAGTGCCGAATGTTAGTCTCTTATGAGTATGCCGTGGTTTGTTTTCTCATTTTAACATTGATAGACTTGGCTATTACAAATAGTGCTCCTGTATACGTTTTTGGAAGTGCACTTTGACTATATGCACCCGTTTGTTTTGGATGCCTCGAAACAGAATTGCTGGATCAAAAAGTATGTTTGGCTTTGGGAGATAAAAATCTTACAAAGTGATTTTATTCCTGCCGGAAGAGTATATGTTCCAGTTAGTCTACATCCACAGCAACACTGGTACTGTCAGGATTTTTAAAATTTTTATTGTAATTTTTAATATGCGTTTACTTATGATTAATGAAGTTGAGAACCTTTTCATGTGTTTTTTGGCCATTTTGTTGTCTTCTTTTGCAAAGTGCCTATCTTTTAGCCATTTCAATTGCATGGGCTGTCTTGTCTTACTCATTTATAGGAGTTCTGCATGGAATTTGGAAGGTTCGGTTTCGCTCTTATGGCTAAATACCATTTGACCACCTTCATCTTTACTTCTTGCGGGCAGTGAAATATTGTGGCATTTGCCTGGATTTTTTTTCCTTGCAAAATTAAGTTCAGTACAGAAATCTCTTCTTTTGCTGAAGCATTTATGTCCCTGAATATTTTGTAGAATCTTTATATATTACTCAGCACACTTCATGTTGATGTGAGTTTGTATATATATCTATTTGCTGCCTGTACTATAGGTTAAATTATATTTTTTGGACCCTTTGCAAAGCAAAAGCCTGGTCTGACATGGTTGACCTAAAAAATCGGTGCAGTTTTTGTTTCAGCAGTGTGGATGGAGAAGCATGTTAGAGTTTATTACTGATTACCTGGATATGGAGAGGTGACAGCTATTTCTGCTTTACAGAAAAGATGGTGTGGATTTTGTTTATCCACAGCCTTGCCTAGAAAAGATAAGAGATGGTTTGTAGGGACATATAAAAAATAAGATCATATAAATCAGAAGGAGGTTGGAATGTCTATTTTCTCTTCATTTTATAAATTTTAGGTAAGTAAAATACTTTTATGTCTGTAGGTTGTTTGCTTGCCATATTGCTTGCCATTATTACAAGAGGGGGAAGTTAATAGTTTATCGTATTTTATAAAGTATTTCTTGAAATATATTTCCAGGTAAATTAGTCTTAGTATTAATCAGTTTATTTGGGGGACTTAAATATATTCATTAGAAAGTTATCTTCTTTTTCAGATATATAATGAAAAGGAATTATTACAAGGTAAATTGGACCTTCTTAGTGATACCAACATGGTAGACTTTGCTATGGATGTATACAAAAACCTTTATTCTGATGATATTCCTCATGGTAAGTTTTGTCATTAGAATTGAAGCTTGTCTTGTGACTTGAGGATATGTGTATTAAAGTTTTATGATTTATAAGAGAGCTTTAGCCAAAAGACTTCATTATTATTTGAATGTTAATGTTCTTTGGGTGAGAGGTTATATAAAGGTTTCATGTCTTCTGAAGTGTATTGTTTTTTCCCTGTGAAAGATGTGGAACTACTTTAAAATATGGTCATCAGATACCTTCAGTTCATAGTATGTATCATCAAAGTTGTGCTTATGATTCACATTCCTTAGAATTATCTGAGAATGTTGCAGTTCTTGGGTTGCTACCTTTTTTAGTTACTGCATTGTGTGCCTTAGAGATTTTTATTTTATTTTAATTTTGAGGCATCTAGTGTAGACATTGTTCTCCAAATATGGTACCCAGGACCACCGTCATCAGTTCACCTGGGAGAGCTTGTTAGAAATGCAGGTTTTTGACCACACACCAGACCTACTTAATCAAAACTGTTAAGTAAGGCCTAGCACTCAAGTTGGGGAACTACTGTGATACAGTGTTTTCCAAACCCTTGCTTTCTGTGGTAACGTTACTTAAAAAAAAAAAAAAAAGTGGTTCTCTAGGTTTGGGAAATACTTCTGTGTCATTTCTTCAATGCACATTACATTTTTAAAGATTCCAAGAATTCTGGCAGTAGAGAAATACAGTATACTCTGTTTAAATTGGCATTTCTCAAAATTTGATCATAGATCTTCTCCTGTGTTTGAGAAAGACTGCTCTAGAATATACTTTCTAATATGTAATGCAGAAATTATTACATTAAACATAATCCACCTGTTTGACTTGTAGTTCCCTGCAACAACAGTAGCTCTTCTTTAGTTTGTCATATATAAACAAAAAGGAAACTGTTTCTTAGTTTCTTTTTTCTTTTTTTTTTTTGAGACAGAGTCTCTCACTCTCAGGCAGGGTGCAGTGCAGTGGCGTGATCTTGGCTCACTGCAGCCTCCACTTCTCAGGTTCAAGTGATTCTCCTGCCTCAGCCTCCTGTGTAGCTGGGACTACAGGCACGCGTCACCATGCCTGGCTAATTTTTATATTTTTAGTAGAGATGGGGTTTCAGCATATTGGCCAGGCTGGTCTCGAACTCCTGACCTCGTGATCAGCCTGCCTTGGCCTCCCAAGTTCCTGGGATTACAGGCGTGGCGCCACTGCCCCCGGCCTATTTCTTAGTTTCTTAATGAAACATTAAGGTGTTACCAGAGTTGGTTATGTGCAAGTTTTCTCCACCTTTTCATCGTATAGTAAAAGGAACAATAGAATTTGGTTTGAGAGGTTATAGAGCTGGATTTATAGTTAAAAGAGATTATTTAATGGATTTAAATTCCATTCAACCTAGTGGATAGCCTGTAATAGTAATATGTAAGCCCCTCTGAGTTTTTGTTCAAAAACTCCTGGATAATATTCACCTAAGAAAATTAAATGGGAACAAATATAAAAACCCTTGGAATGAAGTTTCTGCGATGGAGAATTAAATGATAGATAATTGGGTCCTACCCTTTTTTTCTTTCACCTCTGTCACCCCAAGGCTGTATATTCTCCAGTTTCCCTTAAGAGTAGAAAGAGGATTCCCTTTTCCTTTTTGTGGCTTTGTATTACTAGAAAAAAGAAATTAGGGATTGGGGGACACTTCTGAGTGAGTAGCCCCTGGCATATGAATATATTGGGGATGAGTAAATGTATGTATGGTTTAAATACTCTGAACAATTTCCAGACATTCTCATGATGAGTAGCACACTTTAACATGCCCATTGTAGTACTCTTTTGCATTTTTAATTAGCTTTGAGAGAGAAAAGAACCACAGTGGTTGCACAACTGAAACAGCTTCAGGCAGAAACAGAACCAATTGTGAAGATGTTTGAAGATCCAGAAACTACGAGGCAAATGCAGTCAACCAGGTAAACTCTTCTTAATTTTGAATTCGAAAAATTCTCGTTTCTGGATTAATACAAATGTTAATTCAAACTTTATCCAGTATCCCACAGTAAAAGTTCATAGGTTTAAATGAGTGCTTTATTCATTTTTAAATGTTCATTTATCCTTATTTTGTAGGGGCCAGTATAATTAATAAATATTAATATTAATACTGTTTTTTTTTTTTTTTTAAACTTCTTTAGTACTTATCTGTACTGATTATGCTACAGAATTTCCATCTCCTATTTCCCTCTTCCTGGGGACATTTGGCAATGTCTGGAGATACTTTTGGCTGTCATAACTGGGGGGTGCTATTGGCACCTAGTGAGTAGAGACCAGTTATGCTGTTAAGCATCCTACAGTGCACAGGACAGCACCCCTCCCGCTACTCCCCAACAAAGAATTACCTAACTCAAAATGTCCATTAAGAAACGCTGTGCCACTGTGTGGTGGCTCACGCCTGTAATCTCAGCACTTGGGGAGGCAGAGGCAAGCGAATCGCTTGAGCCTAGGAGTTCGAGACCAGCCTGGGCAACATGGCGAAACCCTCTATCTACCAAAAAAATAAAAGCAACAAAAAATTAGCCAGACGTGATGGCGTACGCTTGTAGTCTCAGCTACTTGCTACTTGGGAGGCTGAGGTCAGAGGATGGCTTGAGCCCAGGAGGTGGAGGTTGCAATGAGTCAGTGTCATATCACTGCATTCCAAAGTAGATGATGTAGTGAGATACCATCTCAGGAAAAAATAAAAAAGAAACCCTGTGCCTGTGCAATACCTAGCGCTTTAGAGCACAACTCGTTATAAGAGAAACCTGAGTTCACTTTATTCCTGGCTACATTCTTTCATACCCTTCTAAGCTCCATGCCTCGCCCAAGGAGGGTAGTTTTGAGCTGATGATTATTTTATTCCTAACTTCCCTTTACCTGGAAGTAGATTTACTGTTTCGTAAGCATGTTGCCTTACTCTGACTTAGTACATGTCACGGGTAGAAGTCCTTTGGGTTATTAGAAACATTTAAAAATAAAATCTCTTACTAAAATTGAATATTATCATTTGAGATAAATCCTAGCTACCATTGAATTCACTTGAGGAATTGCTGGATATTTTGCCATGTTATACCTTTAATTTCTATGTGTTTAAACCAAATTTTTAGAGATTGGCTCTTAAGTTTTCCTTTGTGATTTGTGAAGATGTTACCAGATATTTTTAGAAAAGCAACAAATACACAATTACTGTGCCATACTATAGCATACTATACTATACTATGACATATGCTACATATAAATACAGTCAACTCTCTGTTCTGCATCTGTGGATTCAACTAACTGCAGATTGAAAATATTCAGGAGAAGAACCTAAAAAATAACAATACAGCAATAAAAAATACAAATAAAACTACAGTATAACAACAACTATATGATATTTACGTTGCGTTAGGTATAAGTAATCTAGAAATGATTTAAAGTATATGGGAGGATGTGTATAGTTTACATGCAGGTACTGTGCTATTTTACATAAGGGACTTAAGCACCTGCAGATTTTGGTATTTGAGGGGGTTGGTGAGTAGGGGGTAGGCGAGGTCTTGGAACTAATGCTCTGGGGATACCAAGGGATGACTATATGCAGGAAAACACGCACACAGAGAGATATATATATACACACACATTACATGCATAGGCAGAACTATATATTATACTAAACTACTTGTATGCTTTTAGAATAAGTAGTTTTAGATCTTCAGGTCACATGTAGGTGATTACAAAGGGACACCTGAAATAATCCAGTTGTTAGACTACAACAGAAAATTTAGGATGTTGTAGTTCAGTCACTCAAAGACTGGGGAGTTATGGGATCAAAGTATGAATAAGATGAATGTAGATATGTTCACCATTTAGAAAAAGAGGATCCTTGTAGCTTAATAGGCACTGAATTTGAGATAAATGAAAGGATCATGTGTTAAAAACTTGTAATCTTATTATACTTACAAACTACCTATTTTCAATGTGAAAACCTTTTTCTTGCAATTCCCCCTTTTTAAATTTCATTGAACATATAGTATCATACTTAACACTTTCCCGGAAATAATCAGCCAGAGGGCAGTGATTATATACGTGAGTGGTGTAAGTAGTGCAATACAAAGTTATTCACTGTGATCCACTGCAAGTGTTCAGTTTTTGTGGAAGTTCTTCTGTGTTGGAATTTCATGTACATTTCATACTCAGTATTATAATACACCTATATTTTTATGGGGACATATCTCACCCCATTAAATCTTCAAGCAAAATTGTGCTCCCTAAGATACATTATAGCATATTTCTTCTCGTGAGAAGGATAAGAAAATGTTTTCATTTTGGAACATGCAGTCAGGTGCAGTGGCTCACACCTGTAATCCCAGCACTTTGGGAGGCCAAGGTGGGCAGATCCCTTGAGGTCAGGAGTTTGAGACCAGCCTGGCCAGCATGGTGAAACTTCATCTCTACTAAAAATACAAAAATTAGCTGGGCATGGTGGTGCATGCTTGTAATCTCAGCTACTTGGGAGGCTGAGGCAGGAGGATTGCATGAACCCGGGAGGCGGAGGTGGCAGTGAGCCGAGATCGTGCCAGTGAACTCCACCCTGGGCGACAGAGTGAGACTCCGTCTCAAAAAACAGTAACAACGAAAATGCTCATAAGGTGGGCAGCTACCCTTATATCCCCTGTCCCTTGATGTCTTTATTATCAGTTTGTCTTTTACCAGTCTGTCAGCATCTCAAGATAACACAAAGCTAATTTAAGAAAAATTAAATATGGCACTTGGTTATACCTAATGATTATGTAGGGTATGTAGCATAGCTGTCATGTACATGAGACATGATTTTTTTTATTTTTATTAATTTTTTTGAGACTGTCTCACTCTGTCACCCAGGCTGGAGTGCGGTGGCGCCATCTGTGTTCACTGCAACCTCCAGCTCTCAGGTTTAAGTGATTCTCCTGCCTCAGCGTCCCAAGTAGCTGGGATTACAGGCACCCGCCACCATGCCTGGCTAATTTTTGTATTTTTAGTAGAGATTGGGGCTCACCATGTTGGCCAGGCTGGTCTTAAACTCCTGACTAGGTGATCCACCTGCCTCAGCCTCCCAAAGCCTTCCAAAGTGCTGGGACTACAGGTATCAGCCACTGTGGCCAGCCAGGCATGATTTATTAATCTTGTAAATTTGTCAGAATCATCCTTTTGAAAAATATTAACAGATTGGAAGAGGGGACAAAATTTGTATATAGGATTAGTTTCTTGTAGTTTGTACATGGTACATTTATATCAGTCTCTATAATTAGACTGCATTATCTATTAGAAATCTGACCACAGAGAGCAAAAACCATTCTCAATAGATTACCACTAAGTAGACTTCTGACCTTACTAGAAATAGTCAGAATCTTCTGGTTTTATTACCTGACAGACTTCTAAAGGCCTTACGTTAGTCGTGGTGAAACAACACTAATTTTCAATTAGAACTAAAGACATCTGAAAGTGAATTTTAAAGTTTGTAGCTCTCCTTGTATACTTACTAATTCTTTACATTCAAAACATGTAATGTCCTGCTTATTTTATTCTGGAAGTCTTATAACGTTTACGTACTTATTTAAGGTGACTTTGCATAGGTAATAATTTAGAAGTTGGATATGCTTATTTTGTTTTCTGTGGCCTTTAAAATACTGTAATTTTTTTTAATTATCATTTAGGGATGGTAGGATGCTCTTTGACTACCTGGCGGACAAGCATGGTGTAAGTGTTTTAAAAATAATTTAAAGTTGTTATGTTTTAATAATGCTGACTAAAGACTGGTTTGTACAGATAGGCTCATGGCTTGGCCTAAGAATATAATTTCTAGATTAATTTATTAATGATAAAATCTGGTTCTATTTTTAAAACTTCAGTTTTTATAAATTGTTGCTGATAGGAAAATAGGTGCTTATAGCTCACCTTTAGGTAACAGAAATTCTCAAAGCTTTTATTTATTCCAGAGTTGTAATAGCTGGCAGTAGTTATTGGCATTTTATATTAGTGCCAACAGCAAGCTAAGTATTATATATTATAGGGCATAGGATGCCTTTTCTTATGGATTAACAAGTAAGGCAAACAGAATGAAATTTGAATTAGAAATGTTTTGAGCAATAGAATTAGGTAATACTTTGGCCGCCTTGTGGAACACAATGGCCTTTGAAATTATCAAAGTCTTTATAAGTCCCCAGATTCACAAAGAAATGTTAGAAGCTTTCCTAACCATCACTCAATCTCATTTCCCTTGTGTTAACTCAAAGCATGAGGCTTTGCATATAATTCATTATTTAAGGGGTCCCCAACCCCCCCAGGTCATGGACCAGTACCAGGGGGCCACAGAGCAGGTGATTAGAAGGTGAGCAAGCATTACCATCTGAGCTCTGCGTCCTGTCAGATCAGTGGAGGCATTAGATTTTCATAGGAGCACGAACCCTATTGTGAACTGCGCAAGCAAGGGATCTAGGTTGCACGCTCCATATGAGAATTCAACTAATGCCCTGATAATCTGAGGTGGAACAGTTTCATCCTGAAACCACCTCCCCCAGCACAACCCCCGTTAATTTACTTCTTTAAATAACTCCAGAGGTCAGTTCTTTAAAAGTCTCCCAAAAGCTGCCACCAAAAATAAATACCATAATCAGAGATAGATTTTAAAATATACATTAGAAGTTGGTGAATTAAACATTCATAGTTTTGACCTCAAAGACTTACGAATTACAATGGGGTTTTAAAACTCTGAATTAAAGAGAACCTAATCTTTTTTTTTTCTTTTTAGTTTAGGCAGGAATATTTAGATACACTCTACAGATATGCAAAATTCCAGTACGAATGTGGGAATTACTCAGGAGCTGCAGAGTATCTTTATTTTTTTAGAGTGTTGGTAAGTATAAGTACTTGATTTTTTTTTTTTTTTTTTTTTTGTCTTTTGTAAGATTCCCTTGGTTCTTCAAAATGTGTATATAGATTTGCGTTTGTTCATAAAGTTTTCAACAGTCATTAGCCAAAGAGAAAAAAGTAAAGAAAACCACTGAAAAACAGAAACCTTGTTTCAGGGCCTGAAAATTTGGAGGGTGATTTAACTTGTCCTTGAAATCCAAAAGTAGGAACAATTTTATGATTTTTAGCATTAATAGAATCATATCATGTAATGGATTTATTATTATAATATTATACAGCACAGTGAGTGGCACGTTGTAGGTGTTTAATATTGTTGAGTAAATCCATTATTCCTGATTTAATACTTTATGGTATGTATATTCCTTGAACTTGTTCTAAACAACTGTGGAATCATAAGGGTATATGAAATATTTTATGCCTTAGTAGTAACCTTTTTCCAGTTACCTCTGCCTTCAGCTATTAAAATATAAAGATCAATGGTTTCTTCATTACGTGGGGTGTAGATGAGTTTAAATGGTACTATGAACCATGAAGTATCCTGTTACCTTGTATTTGACAGGCTTCTAGATTTAGTGCTTTTGTTAGAGAAGGAGAGTTGTGTGAAGCCAAATTAAAAATCAGACCTTGGCCAGGTGCGGTGGCTCACGCCTGTAATCCCAGCACTTTGGGAGACTGAGGCGGGCTGATGACCTGAGGTCTGGAGTTCGAGACCAGCCTGGCCAACATGTTGAAACTCTGTCTGTATTAAAATACAAAAATTAGCTGGGCGTGATGGCACATGCCTGTAATCCCAGCTGCTTGGAAGACTGAGGCAGGAGAATCACTCGAACCAGGAGGTAGAGGTTGCAGTGAGCTGAGATGGTGCCACTGCACTTCAGCCTGGGTGACAACAGGACTCCATCTCAAAAAACATAAACGAAGTAAATAAAAATCAGGCCTTCAAATTGATGTACTTCATTCTCACTCTGTCTTCTGTTTAGGAAAGTGTATTAAGTGTCTTCTACAGTTATCAAAACATCCTTGTTTTAGCTAGCCTCTCATTTGAGAAATTATAATTTGTTACTCACCTTGGACTAGTAAGTAGGTACTTAAAGTCTAAGATTTCTTTTTTTCTTTTTTTTTTTGAGACAGGATCTTGCTCTCACCCAGGTTAGAGTGCAGTGGTGCCATCATAGCTCACTGCAACCTTAAACTCTTGTGCTCAAGAGATTCTCTTGCCTCCTGAGTAGCTAGGACTACAAGTGTGCATCACCACTCATGGCTAATTTTTAATTTTTTTTTTTCCAAAATGGAGTTTTGCTATGTTGCCCAGGCTGATCTCAAACTCCTGGCCTGAAGTGATCCTCCCTCCTCAGCCTTTCAATGCTTTGGGATTTACAGGCATGAGTCACTGCACCCTGCCTGTCTAAGATTTTCTAGTTAATCCTAGAAGTTGGGAAAAGACCTTAAAACAGAGACTTTTTGTCTTCCAACCTTGGAAGAGTTTCTTTTTGCCTTTATTTTCTGGTACTTTTTTCTTTACTTGTAGCTCCACATGTCGCAAAATAAAGTCTCTTGGCTGCTGTCTGTGGTTATTTTCTAGGAAATTAAATTTTCATTTTGTGGGGAGGGAGAGATTAGTGTTATTGATTCAGGTAATTTCGACACTTAAATTGCATAGACAGCTTCACTTTTTGAAACTCCACCATCCTTTAAATAAAAAGATTTTCTGTTTATTTCCAACTTTGCTTAAGAAAAACAACTTTTTTTTTGCTCCCATTTGTAGATGAATTCTTAATTTACAGATTAGCTGTGGTTCACTTGCAAGTGCATTGAAGGTAATCAGTGATGCTAAACTTGTAGTAACTTATCAAAAAATTCCATCAGTTTTACTTTGAATATTATGAGGGATTTAGGAGAGCAAAAGTTGATTACTTTGGAAATGTAAACAGCTTAAACCAGGATTGTAAAATCAGAAGCCTGGTATGATTACAGGTACATGAAAAGAGTTGGTTATTTATATCATTTGTTAATGCTGGGAGTGAATTTTGAGAATGAAGATTTAGTGTCATGTTAGAGTTCCAGCACAGTAAATTTATTGTTGCTGGTCAGTGAGTGAATGTGCCATTTTGCTAAGACATGGAAACTTAAGGTAACTGCTGGAAATCCAGATATTGAAACTCTTCTAGCATATCAACCCTTGAAAGCGGGTTGGTATGAAGAGCCAACTGTAATGACATGGAGTTTAGCCAGAGTAGTACACATGAACCTTTTGAGGATTAAAAAACTTGCTACACTGCTACAAAAAGCTTTTATTCTAACACATATAACACATTCTAGTGTTAATAGTATCATTATATTTATGTAGTATGGTTTCCTATTAGTCTGAAAATTTCTACAAGTGACAGCTTTGTACTTGTAGATTTGGTGAATTTTTATGTTTACTTTTTAAAAATATGAAGATACAAGTTAATTCACTGTCTTTAAAAAATTGGGGAGTTAGTTTTAAACTTTTGCATTGCCCCTAACAAATCTTGTGCTGGAACTCAAATGATACTTTGATTAAGTGTTTGAATACTGTGATATAAACACTAAATTAATATGTTTTACATCAAAACAGTCAACATAGAGTTACTGGAAATTCTGAGAAGTTACGTTCAATTCATTTTTTAATTTTTGTCCTGTCTTGTGCCACAAAACATTTGTGTTAGGTGAGAGTTTGTTGCTTCCTATTGGCATATTGGCAGGCTAACAGTGCCAAGCTTAAAAGAATAGATATCTTTTTCTTTTGATTTAGATAGCCACTACCATAAGATCTGTGTATTTGTTTGAGGTTTTGTTAATAGCAAATCTAAAAATCTTGTTTGGATTTGGGATGAAAAATGTCAGTGTTTTACTTTAGTTAATTAATTTTATTTTTTGCAGTGGCCTTTTTTATTTCTAAATACTTTTCTGGTGGTTATTTTAAATCTATGGTTAGGGAAACATAAGCTATGAAAGAGCCATTGTAACTGATCAGAGATTAGAATTTGACTCTCCAAATGACCTATTGTAGGTCAGTGTTGTATAAATTAAAGCTGTGTGACCCTAGAATCTGCCCTTTAAAAAAAAAAAAGAAAAAGACTTGTGGATTTTATAATACATTGCGGATTGTTCAGGTACACTCTGTTTGGTTGTGAAACTTCTTTGGTTGTGAAAAAGACTTGTGGATTTTAGAATACATTGAGGATTGTTCAGGTACACTCTGTTCTTTGTGAAACTTCTGTTTGGTTGTGAAAATGACGAAACTGGTTTGGTGGGAATTTTTGAAAACTTTTGCTTTAAAAGTTATTAGCACTATTGATTATTCTATTAAAATTTTCCTTCATTGTGGCCTTTGCTCTGGCTCCATAATATATCCCATTCCCTTATTCAGCAGCTCTTTGAAATAAAAGTGATTTTAGTTCCTAGGACTATTTGTTATATTTTTGGAGCTATATCTTTCCCTCCCTCAGGATGTGAAATGTGTTTCCTGTTTGTATATACCACTTCATTTAAAAATACTTTTCCTTGAGGCTTAAGACAGTATGAGTAATGATAATTTTTGAAGGCATTAGGATCTTGACTGAAAATTTCCCTCTGATGTACTCTGTTGTGATGTCACTGTAAGAATTGTGCATTTAATACTGATTTTCAAGCTTAGTTTTTCGTATTTTAGCATCTGAAATCAGAAAGTGTCTTTACTGGGTTTTTCGTTTTGGAAAGATAAAATAAAAATGTATGATAAGATTGATGGCATCTTTGACTTGATGATATATTTTAATATTCAGATGTCCTTTATAAGAATTAAACATTTTATCCTTTGTAATTAGAACAATTATTTTATGGATTTTGATAAACCAGTTTTTAAATTTTCAATGAATTTTGAAACATTTGTGTACTTGTGTGGCTACCATTAAATCAAGATAAAGAATATTTCTGTCACCTCAGAAAGACCCTTTTTCGGTCATACTCCACCCATGGTCCTGGGCATCCATTGACCTGCTTTCTGTCCCTGTAGATTAGTTTTGCCTGTTCTAGAATTTTATGTATGTAAGTGGAATGATGTACTATGTATGTGTTAGGCTTATTTTTACCAGCAAGTTTTTGAGATTTATTCATGTTATCATGTGTATCAGAAGTTAGATTTTATTTATTGCTCAGTAGTATTTCATTCTGTGAATTTACCATGGTCTCTTTAATGTATTCATCTATTGATGAACATTTGGATTACTTTTAGTTTTTGCCTATTAAAAATAAAGGTGTTATGAATATACATGTACAAGTTGTATTGTGGATATACTTTGTGATAATAACTAGAACCAGGAGTGTCATGGATACATTTCAAAATGTAATTTATAAATCTAGTCCCTGTGTTATTTGCCTGCTCTTAGAGTGTGCCAAATGTTATTTAGTACATTTGAAAGGAAGAATTTCAGTATAAACTGAGTTTGTATTGTGGTCCCCAGTGTTTAGATTATATATCTGTAAATATGTATATAGATAAATGTAATTTTACATATGTAAATATATATTTAAATATATGTAAATCTGTATACATATCTCTGCGATGATTTTCATCATCATTTTAATAACTCATATTTACCAAGTTCTTACGCTGTATCAGGTGATAATTGTAATCTCTGTATGTCTCATGTCACTTAAACTATGCAACTGAGGTGGGTTTTATCCCCATGTTGCAGTGAGGAAGCTAAAATACAAACTAGCTGTTAAGTGGTAGAGACAGAATTCTTGATCGGATTTCTGATCCTGCACATAGAATTTAACTTGTGATTATGATATCTACTTGATATTTATACTTTATGTAAAAGTGCTTCTGTAAAAAATTAAAATTGAAATTTCATCTTGAGGTGTAGAGATGTTCCCCCTCTACTACCCTTACTGTTTCTACTGCTTTAGCACATCTGATTGGTTCAGAGTCAGTTTACCTACTTCTACTGCTTTGTTTTGAGGGAGTCCAGCTTTGCTCATTGTTATTAGCCTGGTCATCATGAATGTTTTGAGTTTGTGACTGTTTTACCAGTGGATAGAAGAGGTAGGGATGGCCCTTAGTCCCCTCTTTTTTGGGGTTAAGACTGTGGTATAAAATTTATAGGTTTCATGATTAGAAGTGTAATTTGGAGCAAGTTACACTCTATGTATTAGTTCACCTCTTGAAAATGGGAATAAAAAATAGAGGGTTTTTGTTAGGATTACAGGAGAACACCAACTTGTATTGCTCAGTACATAATCCTTCAGTAACTATTAATTGTTAATCAGTGGGCCTGTTTTTTTTTTCCCTGTCTCCCTCTCTCCATACTGACTTCATTTGTGTCATAATTTGCAAATATTTTTTGGTTCTGTACATAATTTCTCATTACATTGTAAATGAGACTCACGAGTCTTGATTTTCCACATCTTCATTCTAGCGACAAATTTACATATGAATCTAACTTGGTTTCTAAAGTTTTAGGTGCCTGAAATTTGATTAGTTGTGTATAAATTATCTAAAGTGGGTTATAGTAAGATGATGCTGTGGTTTCCTAGTTATAAAAGTTATTTTTTATTTTCTTATCTAGACTGAATATTGAAGACCTGAGTATTTTTAGCAAAGGTTTTTTGAAACAAACCAGGGTGATCCAATAAACACTTGGATAACTACAGTTTTGTGTAGAGAGCTATAGGTCTTTTAGTAGGCTAAAGGGATACATGGGTATAGAACATACATTAAGTTTATTCTTCAAGAATATTCACGATATAATTAATTATGGTTTCTTAAACAGGTTCCAGCAACAGATAGAAATGCTTTAAGTTCACTCTGGGGAAAGCTGGCCTCTGAAATCTTAATGCAGAATTGGGATGCAGCCATGGAAGACCTTACACGGTTAAAAGAGACCATAGATAATAATGTGAGTTTGACTTTTTCACTGTTATTGTCTGAAATATCTGTGTATCCTTCACCCTTTCTGATGAGGAAAAACACTATGCATTTTGGGAATAAAAAAAAATTTCAAATTAGCTTTTGTTGACCTTACAAAAATCATAGTGGCTTAACTAGTTTGACTCTCCTTGAACGAAATTGTCAAACTTCTTTTGGCTCTTAGAGAAAAAAACGTAGCCTTCATTTCTGTTACACAGTTACTGTGTCCTTTTTTTCTATGCCAGTCAAAATGACACTGCTGTTAGTGCCCGCTATTATTGAAAGTCCTATGCAGAAGACAGTTTTCATCTACAATTATCTAATTAAACCACTTACTATGAAATGTTCAGTTTAATTCCTGCTTTTAAAATGTTTTCTGAAATGAATTTATAACTTCTGTTAGAGTTTATAAATTAGAACGTCTTCACTGGACGTTACTGAATCTGTCTCTACAAACAGGGTAATAATTTGGAATGTCGAGGATCATGCAGAGAGAAGGCATAGGGGATCAGACATTGATCATAATGACCCTTGTGCATGCCTTAGAAGGGCTCATTTTTAATTACAGTTTTGAAGTTAGTGATGTTTGTCCTGCCTCTTTCTTATATATTAATATTTTTTATGTGTACATTTTTAAATCCTTTAGTCTGTGAGTTCTCCACTTCAGTCTCTTCAACAGAGAACATGGCTCATTCACTGGTCTCTGTTTGTTTTCTTCAATCACCCCAAAGGTCGCGATAATATTATTGATCTCTTCCTTTATCAGCCACAGTAAGTTATTTCACTGTGTAATTTTGGCTCTGTTTAGATAAAATTATATGGAATTGTTTAAAATTAAAATATACGTTTCTCTGTCATTTGAATTTGTTGTCACCTGTTGTTTTGTTTTTTGTTTTTTTCCTTCATGTACTAGATGTGCTTGTTATTGAAAAGCATGCGACTCTTAAGTAAATTGTTTGACAAAGTGCACCCTAAGCCTTTTAAAGTGCTATTTAAAGTGTGGTCACTGGGCCAGCAGCATAGGCATCATGTAGAATCTCAAGACTCACCCTAGAACTAAATTAGAATTTGCATTTTAATAAGATCCCAGGTAACTCATGTAAACATCCAAGTTTTAGAAATAAGGCTCTAGGCCATACTACTTGAAAGGAATATGTGCATCCTGCAAATCTTTTTATATCATCTTTGCTCTGTCAACCAGCTTTTGTTTAATCTTTTGGTAATGAGAAATTCACTGCTTATGAACTAGACCATTCTTTTGTTAGCTAGAAATTATTTGTAAACTTAACTCTTCCAGTGGAACTCAAATACCTCTGAAACTTCTGCCCATTATTTCTTGTTTGTTTGGAATGACAGAAAACAAGACTGCTTCATGGAAACTCTTTAGATGTTTTAAGATAATTTTTTACTCCTCTCTGCTTCCTTCAGGCTAAATATCTCTAGTTTTATTAAGTAACATAGTTTTTCAGAACCTTTAGTATTTGATTGCCTTTTTAGATAATTTCTATTCATATTCTTACAGTCTAGATCTTCATAATTGAAATTTTATTCCAGGATTGTCATCTAAACTTTATAGATTACAGTGGCAATATTAGCTCCTATTACTTGTACATACGCTTTTACTAATATAGCCTAAGATTATAATAGCAATTTTAGCAATCGCTTCATGGTATGAGTTATATTGTATTGACTGTATTGGACAAATTTTGCAATACTTTTTTTTTTTCTCTCTGAGATAATGTCTGGCTCTGTTGCCCAGACTGGAGTGTAGTGGCGCTATCTCAGCTGCTGACTGCAACCTCTACCTCCTGGGCTCAAGCCATTCTCCTGCGTCAGCCTCCCAAATAGCTGGGACTACAGGCACATGCCACCATGCCTGGCTAATCTTTCTATATTTTGTAAAGACAGGGTTTCGCTGTGTTACCCAGGCTGATCTCAAACTCCTGAGCTCAAGTAGTTCACCTGCCTCAGCCTCCCAAAGTGCTGAGATTATAGGCATAAGCCACTGGGCCCAGCCCTACATTAATACTCTTAGTTCATATTGTTGTTATTTGTTCATCTAAATGAAGATTTTATAGTTTCATTACGTTTTATCTTGTAGAAATGAAAATGGCTTCATATAACCAATGAAATAATAATAATTCTAAATCATAACAAAATGCTATACACTTGGCTGATATCTTCCAAAATCTGAAATACCATATGTGGCATTATCAGATCGGTTAACTGAGGGAAGCATCCTAGGGGGTTTTGCTTTGTTTTTAAATGATTCCATTAAAAGGATTCTGGGTCCTGATGAATGTATTGGTCAGTATTTAAAAAGTGTGTGCATAGGGGAATATATCCTCACTCTGTGGGGCAAAAAAACCCCTATTTGAACATCCAGTAAAGCCCTTCTTCTTAAACATTCTAATTAGATATACACTGAAAGCCACTGGATATTTGGAAGGAAGAGAAAAATGACATTAAAATTATATTTGGAGTATTTTTACCAGCCAATGGTTCTTAGACATTTTGCTCTTGGAACTCATTTACACTATTAAGAATTATTGAATGTAGTCCAGGCGCAGTGGCTCATGCCTGTAATTTCAGCACTTTGGAAAGCTGAGGCGAGTGGATCACCTGAGGTCAGGAGTTCGAGACTAGTCATGGTCAACATGGTGAAATCCCATCTCTACTGAAAATACAAAAATTAGCCCCACGTGGTGGCGGGCACCTGTAATTCCAACTGCTCAGGAGGCCGAAGCAGAATTGCTTGAGCCTGGGAGGCAGATGTTGCAGTGAGCCTAGATCACGCCATTGCACCCCAGCCTGGGCAACAAGAGCAAACCTCTGTCTCAAAAAAAAAAGAATTATTGAATGTAATTTTCTTTGCATTGGTTTTATCTCTTGGTATATACAGTAAGTCCTCAATATTGTCTCTAAGTTCTTGGAAAATGCAACTGTAAGCAAAACAATGAATAATGAAACCATTTTTTTTTTCTCATCAGCTTCATAATCAAAGAGTGTTATTTGGTTTTAAAGTTGCAGCTTCCAAGAACATACCGATTATGTTAAGTAAGGACTTAACTGTATTAAAAATCAAAACAAATAAAACATTTTCTCATTAATGAATGGTAAATTGATTAGATTTAACACATAATAGAATTTTAACGAAAGTAACTTTAAAAACAGAATTATTGAGAAGAGTGACATTGCTTTACATTTTTGCAGACCTTCAGTTGCTGGGTTAATTGAAAACTGAGTTTTCATGCCTGCTTTCTTGCAGTCTGTTGTGATGTGTTTTAACTGTAAGATGAAAAACCTAGCTTCACACATATAATTGGAAAAGAAAGGTGTGTTTTATTAATAATATCCTTTTCCGATAATTGTGAATATTCTTTTTTGAAGATACAGTAAAACTCAATAAGAACTACAGATACAATACTCAACAAAAAGTAGTTTTTAAAAGGTTGTTTGTAATGTAGAATCTGAAACCATGTCATTAAACTTTTTGGGATCCTAAGCTATACTGGTATTCTAGACTGTATTGAGCTATCTTGCACTTGGAATGGATCTTTCACCCATGCATGATTTTATAGTATCATTCATTGGTGGTTTGGGAAATACTTACTGGTCCAGTGAGTTATGCAGGTATTCCAGTGTGTTGACATTATACAACACCAGAAAAACCACATTCATTAACATCACTATCAAACCCATAGAAATGGTTAAGTATTGGAAAACTTTCAAGCTCCCAGTGGCTGATACAAATTTTCCAAAATTCTAGTTTTTCTTGAAAGCTCTAATTTTTATCATTTGTTTTTCTTGAAGGACAGGCTCACTTCATTTTCTAGAAAATGTCTGCCAAATTCCCAAGTCTGAGTGTCTGAATAGCTTTGGTTTGTCTGCCATTCTTTCAAGTAAAAATAGCGTTCTATTAGAAAAGCAGCTGGTTTATCTTGTTTCTCAGTTGCACAAGTGCTTTTCCTTAAGGACAACCAAGACAGTGAAGTGCATACACAGCAGAAGCACTTTATGAATACTTGCCATTTAGTCATACAGAAGACTGGAAAGATTAGTACTTAAGGGTTGAAATTTTTAAAAATTAATTTGTGCTACCTGATTCAAGGACATAGTTGAAACTTTTTGTGTGTTTTTTAAAACTGCAAAAGTGTGGTGGTGAAAAATATAGGGATTATAGTATAGTTGGATGCCACTGCTTTGATTTACTCTAAAGTCCAAGAAGAGTTTGTTTATAGTTTAGTAATTTTTAGTAACTTAACTGAGTGATACAACCATCACAAGCCAGTTTTAGAATATTTTTATTGCCCCAGTAAGAACCATCATGCCTGTGGAACTATTTTCTTTGAACAGAAACAGCCTGTGGAAAAGAAAACTACTCAGTAGTATGATGACTTTTAGTTGTTTACAAAAGTACTGTGTTTACTGTTTCACTTGCTATAGGGTCAGATTGCTGTCTTATTTTCTGTCTTGTTAAGTCGTCTTGTCTGATTTTGATTTTTGCTTGATTCTGACTTTTTCCCTAATGGAAGTATACCCAGTTGACTTGACAAATCATTGTGTCATCCATTTCCTGGACTTCATATTCTTGAAATGGGAGAGCTACTTACTGTTGAGATTGTGTGTAATTTGCATTTGTATGTCTGTAATCGGTATGTGTTTTTCAGTTGTCTCTGTTAAAGATTTATGAAAAATGTAGTTTTAATTTTTTACAGCACAGTAGGTGGTTGGTTGATTGCATGTTCGATGGGTATTATACATAGATTGTAAATCGCATACCTTTTCTTTAAATTTAATTTTATTTTATTTTTGAGACAGAGACTCACTGTCGCCCAGGCTGAAGTGCAGTGGTACGATCTCTGCTCACTGTAAGCTCTTCCTCCCAGGTTCACGCCATTCTCCTGCCTCAGCCTCCCGAGTTGCTGGGACTACAGGCGCCCGCCACCACGGCCGGCTAATTTTTGTATTTTTAGTAGAGACAGAGTTTCACTGTGTTAGCCAGGATGGTCTCAATCTCCTGACCTCATGATCCACCCGCCTCGGCCTCCCAAAGTGCTGGGATTACAGGTGTGAGCCACCGCACTCAGCCATACTTTTTATTTTTAATATAAAAGTACTTTAGAGATCATGTATATGTTTGTCCTTAAAATTAAAGTTTAGATACCAGTGCAGGTTAAAGTCTCTTACGTCACGTGTATTACCATTTCTGCCATAATTTATTCTGAATCTAAAATGGAGATGATTTACACATTTGAAAAGTGTTGAACTTTTAGATGTAACATAATATATAAGATAAAGTAGCAGGTGTAAGATAGAGCAGTGTTCACAGGCTATCGGAGATGAGGCTTTGCCACTAAATGTAGATGCTGTTAGGAAAAAGAATCCATTTGTAATACAATGGCCTGTTACTCTCTACTTGTAGAAAGAAAGATGCAGTATTTTGTTTTCTAAATAAAAATAATACAAATTTTCTAAGAAATTTCAAGTTTTACTATTAACCAATCCACTATATGATGTGTAGAATTTGTACTGTCAGACTTTTCCTGCTGTTTTTTTCCTTATATTTTCTAATTAGTTCCTGGTAAAAAAACTCTTTTTCATGCAGGTATTTTACCTGCTTTAGCTCACTCAAGATGACCTCCAAGGTCCTCATCTGGAAATCTTCTGAAGGTCTACTTAGTGTCCTACCTGTGTTTTTGTTTTTCTCTTTTTAAAGCCTCGCCTTCATGAAATGCACTTCCCTTTCTATTCTTTCTTGTCCAAAGCCTATCTGTTTTTGAGGTCCAGCTCAGATTTACTTCCTTCGTGAAGTCATTTCAGTGTATTTTGTTTAGCTTGTACTTGATGTTTAATTACTTAAAGCTGTTAAAATAAACAAAACTTATAATAGCTTCATCTCCCCAACTTGTAAGCATACTTACAGACAGAGTTGTCATTTTTCATATTCTTGTAACATACAGTAGATATTTAAGTATTAAAATTTGGCGGTATATTTTATGTTTTGATTATTAAATTTTCTGACTTCCAATTATGAAACACTGTAGAAAAACTCCCATAAAGCTGTACAGTTGGGGAAGAATTGTGCTAGAATGAAAAAATAAACTAAAACATTTTACTTACCTAGCTTGAAATACCACTTCACAACACAAATACTGAGTCTGTTATTTAAAAGAAAAAAAAAATCTAATAAAATTTGATTTCAAAACTATGAGAAGTATAGCCTGCTGTTACACAGCTTAGAATTCAAACTAGTAACATAATAAGTAGTACAAGAGTGTGTCTAATAAGTACATACAGTGGTATTGTACATGCCAAATACTGGAGAAGTTAGAAGCATCCAGTCCTTGAAGATAAAAATTGATCTGTCTTAAATTTGGTTGGACAGAGAGGAGAGATAAGCCAGGGATGTAAAACAAAAGAGCACATTGGTCATTGGTAGACTAACTGTTAACATATATACCTGTGGTTTTGCTCATGTTTGAAACAAATTTATAATTGCTGATCCTTCAAGAATGTGAATTGAGATAACAAAATGATCATCTCTAATCTCCACTCCTATTCCTTCCTCTCCTTATCTATATATAGATGCACACACCTAGATGTATATACACAGGATGGATCACTTTTGCCCTATAAGGTAGGGAGTCTGCCATGTTTCAAAGTCTGGCTGGTCATGGTAGCTCCTCCCTATAATCCCAGCTACTTGGAAGGCTGGGACAGGAAGGTCACTTGAAGCCAGGAGTTTGAAGCCTGCCTGGTAACATGGTGAGACCTATCTCTAGAACATTTTTTTAGAAATTAATTGGGCATTGTGGTTCACTCCTGTGGTCCCAGCTACTTGGGAGGTTGGGGCAGGAGGATGGTTCGGGTCCAGGAGTTAAAGGCTGTAGTGAACTATGACTGTCACACTGCACGATAGCCTAGGAGACAGAGTCAGATTCCATCTCTAAAAAGTAAAAACACCTGGAGCCTGATACTGTATACCAAGGATCTGCAAACTATAGACCATGGGCTAAAATCTGGCCCGTAATCTGTTTTTATATGTCTGGCAGTCTAGAATGGCTTTTATATTTTAATTGGCTAAAAAAATATGAAAAGAATAATAATATATTGTTATGTGAAAATGACATGAAATTTCAATTTTAGTGTTTATAACTTTTTATTGGAAAACAGCCCCTTTCTCGCTCTTTCTGTGTGTGTGTGTGTGTGTGTGTGTGTGTGTGTGTGTAGTCTGGCTGCTTTTGAACTCTAATGGTAGACTTGGGTAGTTGAGACAGAGATGATATGTTGCACTTTTGCCACTTCATATTCTTCTCAGTTTACTACAAATCCAAGTGATGCCAGTTATACCTGGACAGTGTTTCTCATGCCCCATATTGTCACACTGCAACATTTTATTTATATGTTATCTTATTACCAGTGTATATTTACCCTGTCAAAACAGAGAAGTGAACTTCAAATGTGATTATAAAGCACAGTGGAGTGGAGATTTTTATTGTAGGAATTACAAAGCATAGTACTAAACATTGTAGGTAAGCTAATAATATACATCCACCTCACTGGACTATAATCGCTTATCACAACTGTCACATGTTCTCAAACTGACAGGAAAGCAACTGTCAGAAAAATTGTAAGTTTTAAAAATGGAATATTAGATCCTAGCAGAATTTTTTCACAAAACTGAGTGAAAGTGAGGCTTCAAAGGTAAGTTTCTAGCCCAGAGCAGTGCCTCATGCCCATAGCCCCATCGCTTAGGCTAAGGCAGGAGGATCACTTGAGCCTGGGAGACTGAGTGATGATCATGTCACTGCGCGTCAGGCTAGGTGACAGAATGAGACCCTGCGCTAAAATTTTTTTTTAAAGTTTCTGAGGGGTTCTTTTCTTTCTTTCCTTTCCTTTCTTTTCCTTTCCCTTTTCTTTTCCTGTTCTTTTTCTTTTTCTTTTCATCCTGTCCTGTCCTGTCCTGTCCTGTCCTGTCCTGTCTGTCCATGTCTTGCTCTGTCACCCAGTCTGGAGTGCAGTGGTGGAATCTTGGTTTACTGCAGCCTCAGCTCACTCACTCCCTGGGCTCAGATGATCCTTCCTCCCAACTCAGCCTCCTGAGTAGCTGGGACTATAGGCTCACACCACTATGCCCAGGCATGAGTAGTACTTTTATTAACCAAGTAAGGAAAGTCATTTACCAGTGGTGATCCAGTTAAAACATGTTTTGATTTTAGCAGCCGGAGAAATCTGTCCAGTGAAATAAACTTGTTTAAAACTATTAACCTTTCAGCGAGAACAGTTGCTCTGAGTTGAGGATATTGAGAGTATGTTGCTCCAGGGAGAGATTGAAACTGCCCCCGACCTGCTAACAAACACTGAATGGCTCTGGAGGTTAACATTTGCAGCAGACTTGACAATGTTTCTTAGTCTGTTCCACCTAAAATTACAAAAATGTTTATATGTAGAATTTATATTGCAGTAAAGTCATTTCAGTGACAACATGGTATGAATTATAAGTAATAAAAAGCCAACTGCTTTACACATTTTGCGTTCTGTCAGAAATTAAAACACAAAGGGAGACCTTCATTCCTAAATAGGATTGTAGCAGATACATTTCCAAGCCCAAATTAGAGTTGCAGAAAGTTTTAGACCTCATTGCAAGCACAAAGGAAATTTCTGTATTTCAAAATTTGAACTGAAAGTGATTAATTTGCAATATAATGACACACTAAAAGATAACACCAATATAATGGAATTGCACATGTCTTTCTAAATGTGCTCAATTGAAATAATATACTTGTCAGTTAGTGTTTGATGTCAGCATTTACTAGTGCCTGTGCATGTTTTTATATTTTCTTTTTTTTTTTGGAGATGGAGTCTTGCTCTGTCGTCCAGGCTGGAGTGCAGTGGCGCCATCTCAGCTCATTGCAACCTCTGCTTCCCGGGTTCAAGTAATTATCTTGCCTCAGCCTCCCAAGTAGCAGGGATTACATACAGGTGCCTGCCTCCACACGTGGGTAATTTTTGTATTTTTAGTAGTGACGGGGTTTCACCATGTTGGCCAGGCTGAAGTCAAACTCCTGACCTCAAGTGATCCACCCACCTTGGCCTCCCAAAGCACTGGGATTACAGGCATGAGCCACCATGCCCCGCCTACATTTTCTTTTTTCTTTTCTCTTTTTCTTTTCTTTTCTTTTTTTTTTTTTTTTTTTTTTTTTTTTTTGAGGCGGGGACTTGCTGTGTCACCCAGGTTGGAAGTGCAGTGGTGCAGTTAATAGCTTATTGCAATCTCGACCTCCTGAGCTCAGGTGATCCTCCACCTCAGTTTTTTTTTTTTTTGTAGAGACAGGGTTTCACTATGTTGCCCAGGCTGGTCTTGAACTCCTGGGCTCAAGCAATCCTCTCACCTTGGCCTCCCAAAGTGTTGGGATTATAGGCATGAGTCATGGCACCTGGCTGTTTTTACATTTTCAAGGACTAAATATGGAAAATCTCATTATAGATTACATTATCAGAAAAACATTTGCAATACTTTTTAATGATATGAACCTCTAAATTTGAAATTAATTGAGCAAAATTATTCCCAGTGAAAGAATTCCATTGGTCTCATTAGTAGACCTATATTTTGGAAATTTGTTTCCTCTCTTTTTATAGAAGTATCTAGCATACTATTCTGAATTTTGCCTCTTGCCACAAAGCCAAAAGTGTTTACTATCTAGTTCTTTACAAAAATTTTGCTGGCTTCTGAAATACACTCACATAAACAAAAAATAGATTTCCCAAATAAGGAATCCTCCAGTAAAAATAATTAAGATGTATATGGTGCAATAGTATAAACTTAGGATAAGTAAAAATAACACGCTATACAACAAACTTATAGAACGATTTGTATATAAATTGATTTTAGATAAATTTATGATTAGTCTAAATGCGCACTAAAATGACCTACTTCGTCTTGGCGCAGTCGCTCACGCCTGTAATCCCAGCACTTATGACTCAGCAGTTCGAGACCAGCCTGGCCAACATGGCGAAAAGTTAGCCAGGTGTGGTGGTGTGCGCCTGTATTTCCAGCTATTCGGGAGGCTGAGGCAGGAGAATCTCTTGAATCTGGGAAGCGGAGGTTTCAGTGAACTGAGATGGTGCCACTGCACTCCAGCCTGGGAGACAGAGTGAGACTTCGTCTCAAAAAAATAAATAAATAAAAAATAAAATTACTTACTTTAAAACTGATAGTAAGAAAAAACAATCATGCTTTCCTGTGTTTGTACATGAGCTCTCTGGCAAGGGAAGTAATTGTTATAAATGAGCATTGCAATTAAAAAATTTTCATTTGAAACTGGAGCTTAATTTTTCAGATGATGTCATTCAACCAGTTTGTTTTTGGTGTCTTTTCCTAGAACTTATTTATTCTTGAGTGGATATTCTTTTTATACTTTGCCTCATTTAGAGAGCATTCAGGGTGGCTGAGTGGGACTAGATAGTATTAAGTGTTCGATTCTAGGGTCCTCTAAAGAGTTTAAACAACATTTTGTGGGAATTTGTAATAAAATAAAATGCAGATGTATTCATCATTGCCTGATGGAACTTAGAAGATAAGGTATTGAAGCTGGACCTTGAAGGATGGCTAAGATTTAGGCTTTCAGGGTATGCGTTTGGGAGACCAATCTGTGTGGAGTGAACTTGAAGAAAGAGGAAGCTGTCAATGGTAGTGTGATGGGAGATGGAGCTGGATGGGTGATTTGGGGCTTGAATATTCACCTGAGAGAAATGGACTTTATTGACAGATAATTCTGAGATAGGTATAGTGTCTGACACTCAGAGGTGCTAAACTAATATGTATTGGGTAAATAAACAGGGAGCTTTTTGAGGAAATTAAGCAGGAGAAACAAGGGTAAACACCTAATTACAGGGCATTGTCCCATGTTGATCATCACAACAGCAAGATTTGCTAAATATTAGCCAAGACCCTGTTAATGTTTACCTGACGTCTATTCCTTCCTAATTCCTACTGCTACCACTTCAACCAGTGCCTTGTAATATTGTAATATTCCTTCTCCCTATTACTTCCAGTCT
This sequence comes from Macaca thibetana thibetana, assembly GCF_024542745.1. NCBI lineage: Eukaryota > Metazoa > Chordata > Mammalia > Primates > Cercopithecidae > Macaca > Macaca thibetana. Next base: position 37,043,818 of record NC_065585.1, read on the forward strand.
TTCATCCTCTGAATTATTGAAATGCCTGATTTTCTGATTAGTATGAGTGCTTTGCACATAGGTTTTCACACATTTTTTTCTAAGAGGTGAATGAAAGTCGTCATTTAGTGCCTTTTGCAACAGACTGATAGCATGTCAGTGAGCCTCCCAAAATCCTGTTACTCAAAAATAGTAATAGGATAATTAGCCTCTTGATTGAGTCTTCCATCTCACCCCATATTAAAGAAATAGAGGCTGGCATTCTCCTCATTTGGATTCCTGAAACTGGATTCTGTTTTTAAATTTCCTTGGAGGAGATTTTCTTATAATACTCACTATGTATTTACAGTCTTAGGCTAGTGTAATAGTACAATCTAATGACCTGCTTTGAGAGTTTTCTTTAACTCATCCTGGGTAAGTTATTAAATAACTTTTATGTTTTTTTCTTAGATATCTTAATGCAATTCAGACAATGTGTCCACACATTCTTCGCTATTTGACTACAGCAGTCATAACAAACAAGGATGTTCGGAAACGTCGGCAGGTTCTAAAAGACCTAGTTAAAGTTATTCAGCAGGTAAAACTGAAATATATGTTGTTTTTTTTAAAAGTACCTAAGCTTTAGGTCTAACCTCTTTTTCTAAAGTAAGACTTAGTTCTTAAGGTAAAAATGTTTTTAAAAATAGGTGAGGAATACATGAAGTTTAGAAAAGAGAAGAGCCTCAAATGCGCTTTTGTTTTCCTTAAGTCCAAGATACACAAGTTGGATGTGGTAGGAATGATTATTACTGTCTGCTAGATGAACACTTAATATACATTATGTATATGTGTTTCTCATTGCAAAGAGTGAAGAAAATCTGGAACCTGGAATTGGGGGGTCATTACCTGTATAATTCTAGATGGGTGAACTTTATATACAATACAGTTTCAGTAGACCCCAAATTGGGGAAAAGGTTCAGGCAGCCATGCTGATTGATATTTAGTGAGCTTGTCAGCAAAACCCATAGATTAGAAAAATAAATTAAATATTTATTTAAGAGTTAATTAAATACAAAGAAGTTATTGTCATTCAGTAGGGAGTGAATATCCTTATGCTTGGGAAGTTTATTACTGTTTATTGACTAAGGGAGACTTGGTAGTAGGGGAGTTCGAAAGCTTTCAGAATGCTTCTAGGATGAGACTTTAGAGAACTTGGTTTGAAAGACATTATAAGCTTAAGGTGTGGTCTGGAATCAGGATAGGAACAATTGCTTCGAGAAGATGCTAGGTAATTTGGCTAGAAATTAATGGTAAGGAAGGAGAAAACAAGAAGATTGGGATATTCTGGGGCAATCTGCTAAACGGTGTTGAATCAGACTTACCTTGACCATTGACTTATTTTTACAGGAGTCTTATACGTATAAAGACCCAATTACAGAATTTGTTGAATGTTTATATGTTAACTTTGACTTCGATGGGGCTCAGAAAAAGCTGAGGGAATGTGAATCAGTAAGTATGAATTTTTACTTATAAACTAACACTGTTCTTAAATTTTTGGATATTGTAATCTTGCACTGTCTTCCTTAAAATAATGAAGTAATTATAACAAATATGTTTATTAATCTTAAAAAGGCCTAAATGGCTCATGTTTATTAACCTTAAAATGACTTAAATGGCTTATGTTTATTAATCTTAAAATGGGAATGTGCTAAAGTGATGACTTTTTAAATGTTGTTGCCATGTGTTTATCTCTTTTGTGAGGGGTGTTTGTTAAAACATTGGGGATAAATTCACAGATATATCCATAATTTCATGTCTTATCTCGAATGAATAAATATTTTTAATATTTCATATGTACGGGCAAGGTCACTTTGAATTGCAGGTAACAACTGTGTTTTTAATTTTGATTCATAGGTGGGCTTATCTTTAGAATATTTCCCATGGTTGTATTTAACATTTGTGATAAACCAGGCAATTCATTGTACTTAATGAATTTTATAACGGCAGTGTCTCTTGTTGTTTAGTAGAAATTAAAGTACCTTTAGAACAACTGTGGAAGAGTTAGGTTATAGTTGTTTTGATAATTAGTTACAAGTTTTAAGAAACCAAACTAAGAATTCTAACTGCTAAATGTAGTCGCATTTACCAGATTCACAAGTTACTAGTCATCAGTTTCATCCTTGGAACTAGAATTTTGGCACAAAATGGGCAATTTGTTGACAAAGATCTTATTTCTCTAAGGAAAAAAATGATCATGCAAATATCCATTCACTGATGATTTTCTTTCTTTTTTATTTTTTTTGAGATGGAGTCTCGCTCTGTCACCCAGGCTGGAGTGTAGTGGCGTGATCTCGGCTCACTGCAAGCTCCGCCTCCCAGGTTCACGACATTCTCCTGCCTCAGCCTCCCAAGTAGCTGGGACTATAGGCGCCCGCCACCTTGCCTGGCTAATTTTTTGCATTTTTAATAGAGACGGGGTTTCACCACATTAGCCAGGATGGTCTCGATCTCCTGATCTCGTGATTCTCCCGCCTGGGCCTCCCAAAGTGCTGGGATTACAGGCGTCAGCCACCATGCCCGGCCTCCCTGATGATTTTCAAACATTAGATGGAATAGAAAACTAGAATCCAATATGTTAATATGTTATTATCCATATATGTTAATTGGTGTTTTTTTGTAGTCATATGTTGCATTATTAAGGTAAATATTGGTGTATATTTATTATGCTAAGTGTTTAGGTTTTGCTGTTAAGAGACCTAGAGGGCACTTGGTTGCTGTTTTTGAAATTAAAATATTTTTAATTACACCATCTGTGGAATAGTAGCCACCTTTTGCATTCTTTTCCTTTCTAATTTCTAAGTCTACTTAATATTACAGAAATACTCAGGGCTTTAGTCCATTTATAACTATTTTAAATAGTTGGAAGAGATATATTATCTGCAGAGCATTAATGTAGAATAATGGATAGTACCAAACTTTGTTGTCTGAAGACTACTTTATTACTTAAAGTTATCAGAAACATTGCAGTTTTTAGGTCTTTATCTTGTAGTAGTCTTTTACTACTTATTTAAATCATTAAAGATTTGAACACAGTATTCTAGAAAGTGCTGTGATATAAAACTCATGATATTAGAATGGAAAAATAAAGCAGACGAAGTATTTGATTCACATTTCATCATTAATTTTTGTTATATTTGTACATATAGGTGCTTGTGAATGACTTCTTCTTGGTGGCTTGTCTTGAGGATTTCATTGAAAATGCCCGTCTCTTCATATTTGAGACTTTCTGTCGCATCCACCAGTGTATCAGCATTAAGTAAGAACACTGTTTTGATTTGGATTTTCTACTTTAAAATTCCTGAAAATTTCCATTTATTGTGAATTCACACTTAATAGAATTCCAGTTAATTGGATTTTTATTTCCCTTTCCTTTCGGAAGAACAATGAAACAATTTAATGAAATTACTTAAAAGCCTAACTTTTGCTACAGGCTCAAATAGTTTTAGCTTGAGTGGCGTAATTTTTCAGAATACTAAGTTGAAGACAATATATGATTGCCATTTACCTTATTGAAGAGTAAATCCTGTTGTACCTTTACATAATGAGAAAAGTGAAGTAAACATTTCTAAAATGGTTTTCAGCAGCAGTACAAAGAAGGAGATACCCACTGAATTGGAAATTCTGTTGAAAGACCGCTACATTTGGTAATCCTTTCTGTTTAGTTTGTATGATTGAATTACATATTTGACTTCTCCTATAGTAAACTCCTATGACATCTTAAAATGTTGAAAGATGGAAAAATTATGGTGAATTTTAGTTGTAATTTCCTCTGTTTTGTGAGAAAATTTTTGGGTAAAAATTGTGAAATGTACATAACCTATTAGAAATAAATTGTACACATGAGAGTTTGAAAAATGACTAGTACCCTTTGGGCACAGAGGAAGTCAAACATAAATGTCTAAAAACCTACTACTTTAGTGTTTGCTTCTGAGGAATTGTGCATAAAACAAATTCTTTTTCTTTAATGCCATTTGTTTTTGCTTAGCCGTACTTGTTTTGCTTAATTTTAGTGGGCTGTCCATTGAAGTGGTTGTCCAGAGTTAGAAGTATAGTAGAGTCATGGGATTTTTTCCTATGGGAATTGAATCCTTGCCTTCACAGTTTTATTAGCACTTTACTATAGCTTGCAGACAGAATTTTTTAAACCTGATTCTCTTACAAATTACATGAAAATTCCTAATAATGTAATTGGTTGTGAAATAAAGAGGTAGATATATCATATGTGGGGCTCGGTGGACAGTAGTAACCGAATTCTTGCATTGTTCTTTGTTTTTAAGGTTTGTAAGTAGGGCTTGTGAAAGAGGGATGTTAGTATTTTGGTTTCCTTTATAGAATTTTCTCCATTTCTCATTAGAATATGGTCATTTGGGTGTATTTTGGTCCAGGACTGATGTAACTACTACCCCTGTTGTGGGCCTTTTGAAAGCTGACCCTTTTTTTTGCATCTTTAGCACCTAGCATACTAACTTTGTAGCACCTAATATGCTTTGTACAGTATAGTGTGAGTATACAATATAAATATTTGTTAAGTAAATTTCTTCTGTTCTTTGTATTAGTGAACTTGGCATTTTTGTTAGTAATAATGCTTGTCTGCTTTGATGTTTGCTTCCAAGGTACTATCAATAAGATTTGTTCTAGCTCTTTTCCTTTAACTCTGCAACCATAGATTCATTATTTTCTTTCTTGGGATTTGGTTTGTTATATTTTAACAGGAACATAGATTAAGTATGTGTCCTCCTTACTGAAGAGAGATGTGCAGCTCAAAGAAGTTAATAGAGTGGGCATGTTTCTATATACCTTTATGTGACATTACCTAAGAATTTTTCAAACTTTTCTTCATGTAGATTTTTATTATTTTCTTAATCTCTGTAGTTTTATGCTAGACAGAAATCTACAAAGCATTTTCAAACTAAAATCCTAGTGGCTTTCCAGAGTCCAAAAGTATTTTTTTTTCTAGTAGTAGCATTTTCTTTCACTTTAGTTCTTCAGTTTTTTTTTTCAATGTTTTACTAAGATGATTAAGAGCACATGGATCAATAATGTGTGTTTTTCTTTTCTTTTTTTTTTTTTTTTTTTGGAGACACAGTCCTGCACTGTTGAGTACAGTGGTACGATTTCTGCTCACTGCAACATCTGCCTCCTGGGTTCAAGAGATTCTCATGCCTCAGCCTCCCAAGTAGCTGAGATTACAGGCATGTGCCACCATGCCCAGCTAATTTTTGTACTTTTAGTAGAGATGGGGTTTCACCATGTTGGCCAGGCTTGTGTTGAACTCCTGGCCTCAAGTGATCTGCCTGCCTTGGCCTCCCAGAGTGCTGGGATTACAGGCGTGAGCCACTTGCACCCAGTGTTTTTTCAAATACTATGGTAGAATTTTCAATCTGAAAGCAATCTTAGGGATCTTATAATCCACAACAGTTACTTTTCAGGTGAAGGACTTTTCAGTAGAATTTTCTGTGGTGATGGAAATGTTTTATATCTGAAAATGTGTTTGTATGTGTTCAGTATGGTATACTTCAAAGATGGCTCACATTTCAAGATCTTGAAGCATGGCTTTCAAATCTCTGTGTGTGTGACAGTGGGACTTATTTTCAAATGCAGTATCATATATATGAATATATTTATTTATTTATTTATTTTATTATTTTTTTGAGATGGAGTGTCGCTCTGGAATATATATATTTATATATGTATATAAGCAGATGAAAGCAGAACCCATTCACCTTGCCTATCTTACAGCTCTGTTCAGCTTCTCTCCTGACTACTAAGACACCTCTTTGGAACACAATTTTACAAAACACTGACTCAGAACAACTGCATTGTTTTGTAGCCAGGAAATTTAAGGCTCAAGGACATTAAACTAGGTCTTGATAGAGCCTACACTAAAGGTGTCTGACATTCATTGTACTGTACCTCACTGTAAATTATTTTATATTGTGAACAACTTATATTTTTAGAAATGTCAGGTTTAGATTAATTTGTCATTTAGTGTATCAGTTGAGCCAGAGGATAAAGTTGAAAACCCTAAGTCAGTTTAACTCTGTGTTTCCGAATCTTTGTAGAGTTTGTTTTATAAACTCCTTGTAGCCACCCTAAACCTTTGAATCAGATTTATTGAGTAGGCTGTGCTATGATTTGCAGCAGGGCTGCTGTGCTGTATCTTGAGGGTGGTTATTCCGAAGCACAGCCAGAATCCAAAACCACTGCATTAGGTCACCAATTTTTTAGGCATGTGATTACAGCCTACTAAAGTAATGGAGTGAAAAAATCAATAATTCAATACCTTTATTGTATAATGAATTAAGAAGATAAGCTTCTTCGTGTTTTTAAAGATGCTTTAATGGGTTAGAAACACAGTGGCTGGACAAAAGAAAATACCATCAGAGTGAACAGGCAGCCTACAGAATGGGAGAAAATTTGTACAATCTACCCATCTGATGAAGGGCTAATATCCAGAATCTGCAAAGAACTTAAACAGATTTACAAGAAAAAATCAAACAACCCCATCAAAAAGTGGGGAAAGGATATGAACAGACACTTCTCAAAAGAAGACATTTATGCAGCCAACAGACACATGAAAAAATGCTCATCATCACTGGCCATCAGAGAAATGCAAATCAGAACCACAATGAGATATCATGTCACACCAGTTAGAATGGTGATCATTAAAAAGTCAGGAAACAACAGGTGCTAGAGAGGATGTGGAGAAATAGGAACACTTTTCCACTGTTGGTGGAACTGTAAACTAGTTCAACCATTATGGAAGACAGTGTGGTGATACCAGAAATACCATTTGACCCAGCCATCCCATTACTGGGCATATCTCCAAGGATTATAAATCATGCTGCTATAAAGACACATGCACACGTATGCTTATTGTGGCACTGTTTACAATAGCAAAGACTTGGAATCAACCCAAATGTCCATCAGTGATAGACTGGATTAAGAAAATGTGGCACATATACACCGTGGAATACTATGCAGCCATAAAAAAAGGATGATTTCATGTCCTTTGTAGGGATGTGGATTAATCTAGAAACCATCGTTCTGAGCAAACTGTCACAAGGACAGAAAACCAAACACCACATGTTCTCACTCATAGGTGGGAATTGAACAATGAGAACACTTGGACACAGGGTGGGGAACATCACACACCGCGGCCTGTCGTGAGGTTGGGGGAGGGGGGAGGGATAGCATTAGGAGATACACCTAATGTAAACGACAAGTTAACAGGTGCAGCACACCAACATGGCACATGTATACATATGTAACAGACCTGCACGTTGTACACATGTACCTTAGAACTTAAAATATGATTTTAAAAAAAAAAGAGAAGAAAGACAGTGGTTGGAAATAATAAGTATTTATGTTGGGATTTTATAAATACAGCAAACATTTTAATTTGGACTTCAAGGATTTGTAATCCGTGATAATGACCAACAGAGCTAAAAACTACCTTTAAACAATATACAGGAAAAAAAAATACTTTTAATCTAGAGGTTTTAAACCTAGTTGTACATTGAAATCATCTGGAGAAGTAAAACAACACGAATTTAAGCTTAAAAATAATAGATTTCCTGCTTTTATCCCAGACCTTCTGAATCGAAATCTCTAAAGCTTCTCAGGTGATTCTTTTGCAGTCAGCCTTGGGGAATCATTGCTGTAAATGAGTGATTTGATAGTACTGACAGCATATTAGAATCAAATGGGAAACTGTAAAAAGTAATAAACAGAAATACTAGATGACTGAGCCTAACCACTAAAATCATTTTCTGGAGGCAGACCCCAGAGACTGTGTTTTGAAAAAGGTCCTCTAAGTGACTTTGATGCAAGATCTGGCTTAAAAAAAAAAAGGTTAAACTGTTTATTTCGAGATGATTATGTATCAGTTGTACGAAATGATAAAAAGACCCCCTGTGTCCTTTACTCAGTTTCTCCCATTAGTAACATCTTGCAAAACCACAGTAAAATATAGCAGCCAAGATGTTGATGTTGATACATGCAAAATATAGAATATTTCTATCACAAGGATCCTTCAAGGCGCTCTTTTATAGTGGTACCCCCTTCCCTGCCACCCTCTCCTTAATTTCTGGCAACTACTCATTTGTTCTCCATTCCTGTATTTTTATTACTTCGAGAATAAGCAAAACTTTCCTAAACGTTAGTGTTCAGCTTCCTAAACAGCAAATATGCTATGTATCATGATTAAGGTATAATTAATTAATAGCGACCTACCTACTAGTACAACTCTCCAAAGAAAACATTACAGATGTTAATGAGTGCCTCTTTTGGCCAAACACAGGGTAGAAAGTAGTGAGTACTCTTTCAAAGAGCTTAAAACCAGAGGAAGAAGCAGATATTAAATAAGTGGACAAATATAAAATTACAAATTATTGGAAATATTTGTAATTTTGGGAAATTTCAAAATTTCATACGTGAAATTACACATTATTAAAAATATGTCCATATCAGTCTCTCTAGTCACTCTGCATTGGAGAACAATGGGAAGAAAATTAGATAGGGTCAGTGAATCCTGATAACTCTCTACATGGAATATCTTTAAGGCCCAAACTAGACTTTTTTCCACTGAATACTAACTATGGCAAATTATTCCATTCACTAGTTTATGCTGGCTTGTTTTTGCCTCTAATTAGTTTAAAGTTATTTGATGTTCTGTCTTTTGAGGGAGGGGAAAGGATATCTTCTTTTTCTTCCACCAAAGGACACATTTCAAATGCTGAAAATAGTATTATAAAACCTGTAATTGTTTATTAAATAACTCTTTCCATTTGTAATTTGGAACATTCTCTGTTAATAGATTTCCTGACTAAATGCCTGTAAGCACATGTGATAGCTTTATAAAAATGTATATTAAAAATGTTTTATATGTTTCTATACAACCTTATTGATCTGTGTAGGATAAGCTACAAATCTGTTTACCATAAAGTATGCAACATCTGTCAAAAAAGATTACTGTGTTGGGGTTTAATTTAGTATAGCTGAATTGTTTTATCAGCTACGGTATGTGTCTGAATTTTAAAAGCTGTTGTAAAATAATTCTTGGACCAGTTTTCAATTGTAGATTAAAACAAAGTATGTAAGTAATATTTTGAATGTGTATGATAAACATGTTGGAGCATACATTAATATAATTTCCCATTGGGGGTTACTTTAAGTTTTGAAGTTATTCTACTTTGCTTATTTTATTAAGTTATATTTTAGGTCTTAATATTTTTCTTAAAGTTCTTATAACCACATAATAATTTACATTTAGAATGTAAATGTATGGAGATAGTTTCAAAGGCCATTATCATTGCATTTCTGCATTATCAATAAGGTTCAGTTATTTATAAGATTATAAAGAGATATTGGAAAGTTCAGTGCGAATTTTCAGTTTTCACATAAGGATTTAGCATTTCTCAGTTTTCTCCTGTTTTCTTTGTCCTGTTTCCTCCCAGTCATACAGTTAAACATAGTTTACACTTAACACTGATTCTTTAATTAGTTGTCTTAAACTAATTAGAGAAGACTTGGAGTACTTTTCTTTGGATATGCTGACTAGTTGGCCAGCAGACTTCAGTGAAAACTAGACCAGAGGTTTCTGTATTCGAATGGTTAAATCAACACTATTTTGAAATAAATTGTGCCTATCAGATAAAATTTGGAAAGCCAGGTTATTCAAAGAGGTAATTAATAAGACAGGTGAAATATAGGACCTCCAGGTCCTTACTTTTCCAAGTCTTTGTTAAGATGAGAGGGTGGCGGAAAATGGTGACTGTGAGAGGGTTCGGAAAAGGAAGACCATTTAAATGATTAGGCACTGAAAACCTGACAGAAAATCTAGAGTTGATACAACCCTAATCAGTTCCCTAAATTAAGACTTATATATCTTGTGTCCTTAAGTGGGATCTCTGGTATATTTTCACTTCCTGGAAACAAGATATTTCATTTTGTGCTAGAAGCATGAACATGTTTAATTAAATTGAACTGAGAATGAAAGATTTTTTTTTTGCTTTGTCTTTTGAAATAGCACTGAAGAATTCTGTGCATATCTTATTTAACATATTCGATATTGTGTTTTGTGTGTGTGTCGGTGGAGCAGCAGAGCTAGTTAGGTTAAAGATATAAGGGATTTACAGAACATATTTAAATATCTACCTTAAGCTGCCTACAGACAAGATTGAGATTTTTAGTGTAATCTAAATAATCTAGAAATATGAGTGTTTAAAATCTGGATTGGACTAGATATTTTTCTCAGAAATTCTGCATTTTGATGGATTTTGTCTTTTAGTTTATTGACAAATTGAATTATTTTCAATAACATGAGGTAGCATATTCTGGGATAGGTTAAGCCAACTTTTTGTCTTTTTAAAAATGGTTTTATTTCTCCGTAGCCACTAGACCACCAGGGACAGCTTTTTATCTTCTGAGCTTTGATAGGATATTACACTTTTATTTTAAAATCTGTACTATTCTGCATAAAATTGCTAGATTGGAAAAGAATTGTAGACCTTGATGATTTCTGTTAGTCCTTTTTTTCCTTTTTTTTTTTTTCTTTGCTTTTTGTAGAGACAGGGTCTTGCTATGTTGCCCAAGCTGGTCTCAAATTCCTGGGCTCAAGCAGTCCTCCTTCCTCGGCCTCCCAAAGTGCTGGGATTACAGTCTTGTTAATCATTTGGTTTCTTTTACTGTGTGCATTTTCATGTTACTTAAAACAAACTAGATTATTTCCACATTCTTTAATTCAGTCACAGTGGTCATCGGTAGCTTAGATAAACTGAGATACCATCAATAATTTACTAGTATTCCTTGGGCCTTATTTTAGGTTTTTCTTTGACTTGATTCACTTCGAAAAGTAAAGATCAACAAATAAAAGATCAACAAGCACAGTGTAAACAAAGATCCACAAAGTAAGATATGGCTTAGAGCATGCAGGCATTTATGGATCTTGATGCCTGATGCAAAATTAACACCAGCTATATTGGAATGAGACTTAGAATATGGATGTAAAGAAAGAGAGAGGGATAGAGAATTCTAGTTAGTTATTACATAAGATGGAATTTTATTTTATAGAAGCACAGAATCTTGTTCTGTCACCAAAGCTGAAGTACAGTGGTGTAATCGTAGCTTACTGCAGTCTCAAACTACTGGGCTCAAATGTTACTCAGACCTTAGCCTCTCAAGTATCTGGGACTATAGGTGCAGGCTACCGTGCCTATGTGTGTGTGTGTGTGTCCCACTATGCACGTGTGTGTGTGTCCCACTATGTGTGTGCACACGTGTGCACAGAATCTCGCTTCGTTTTTCAGACTGATCTCAAACTTCTGGCCTCAGCCTCCCAAAGTGTTGGGACTATAAGTATGAGCCACCACATCCAGCCTACAGTGAAATTTTCGTTCTATGGTCTTAAAAATCTAAGATTAAATAGCATTTCCTTAGGTAAGCTGTTCCCCAAATCTCCAGATTAGAACTGGTAGACCTTTTTGGATTTCACATACATAGCTCCTTCCACTTTTTCTTTTTTCTTTCTTTTTCTTTTTTTTTTTTTTGACACGGAGGTCTCACTTTGTTGCCCATGCTGGAGTGCAATGATGCCATCTCAGCTCACTGTAACCTCTGCCTCCCAAGATCAAGCGATGTTCAAGTCAAGACCCCCTTGACTTAAACTCTGTAAAGGCTGGCAACAGAGGATGTTTTGCCAACAGCATCTAACACGGTTTATATTTTGTTGAGTGAATGTCAATGAAGGAAAAGGATTGGTTTGGTTTGGCTGGAATGTTATATTTATGAAGGAGAATAATGGGAACTTGGAAAGTTAAAAGTGTTGAAAGGAATATGAAAATAAACTGGGTAGTCTCCCTTTATCCAAGGGGATATGTTCCAAGAGCCCCAGAGGATGCTTGAAACTGCAGGTAGTACCAAACCCAATACATACTAGGTTTTTCCCTGTGCACATTTAACTATGATAAAGTTTAATTTATAAGTTGAGCACAGTAAAAGATTAACACCAATAATAATGAATTTGTAACAATATGCTAGCATCACTACTCTTGTACTTTGGGGCCATTACTAGGTAAAATAATGGTTCCTTGAACATAAGCACTGTGATATCAGGGCGCTTGATCTGATAGCTGGGATAGCTACTATGTAACGATGGGCAGGTAGCGTATACAGTGTTGATATGCCGGACAAAGGGATGATTCAAGTCCTGGGTGAGGCATTAGGACAATACAGGATATCATCATGCTAGCCCGAACAGTGTACAATTTAAAGCTTATCAATTGCTTATTTCTGGAGTTTTCTATTTAAATATTTTCAGACTGGAATTGACTGCTGATAACAGAAAACACGGAAAGTGGAACTACAGATAAGTGGGAACTACTGTAGTTGGGTTGTAGAACTAACCTGCCAGCTATGTAAGATAGATGGAAGAGACTCAAGAGGTAAAGTAGTTAGAAAACTAAGAAATAGTAATGGAGCCTGAACTAGGGTAGTGACTAGAATGGGAATCAATCAGACAGTAGATATTTATTGTGTCCTGTGTACGAGGCATTGTGCTGCTAATTGGTAGACATAACGGCAAGGAACGAGGAGGATACGGTGCTTGCACTTTGGTTACATGTATACAGTCTACCTTGGAGACAGATATTCGGTAAAACAACTATAGCAAAAATAGGTGCTATGAAAGCACCCAACTGATGTATCACAGTTGGGAGAGGTGTCTTAGAAGGCTTATGAGGGTCTTATTTTAGCTGAGACCTGATAGCTTCCATGAGGATAAAAGACAGTGTATAAACACACATATATACATGCATGTATACTACATACTCTTAAGTATTTTACATGCATATGTAGGTACTCTTCCATCAGCTGAACTGACTTAACCTACTTACTAAGACTGGTGTGTTTTTAATTCTGATAAATTAAGCACTGCAATGGCCCTCTTCAACCTGATCATAAAATTGGAAAAATACAAAATGCAGATTGATATCAAATAGTATTTTAGATCAAGATCTTCATGTTCTGGTGCACTCCCTCCATCTCTTTTATCTGAAATTCAGTGTCTATATATATAGACATATACACACACACACTATATATAGTATATAGCTCCAGAGAGTGCCCCCACAGTTTATAGCACAAACATACACAATGCCCCTCAGTTTTATTTATGTTTTTCCTGAGATTATACTTATTACTGATGCTCCTTATAGTAGGTTTACTTTTTTAAAAATTTTATTTCAATAGCTTTTGGGGTACATGTGGGTTTTTTTTGTTGCATGGATGAATAATATAGTGGTGAATTCTGAGATTTTAGCTCATAGCTTAGCTCCCACTTATAAATGAGAACATAAGATTTTTGGTTTTCCACTCCTGCATTATTTCACTTAGAATAATGGCCTCCAGTTTCATCCAAGTTGCTGCAAAAGACATTATTTTCTTCCTTTTAGTGGCTGAGTAGTATTCCATGGTTTATATATACCAGATTTACTTTATCCACTCATTAGTTGACGGGCACTTAGGTTGGTTCCTAAGTGAACTGTGAATTGTGCTGCTATAAATATATCTGTGCAAGTGTCTTTTTCATATGTCTTCTTTATACAAAGAAAGCTTTATACAAAGGTTTCCTTTGTATAACCATTATATAGTTGTCCCTTGGTATCCTTGGGAGACTGGTTTTAGGACCCTCCTGGCTGCCAAAATTCAGATTCTCAAGTGTCTTAAATGAAATGGGGTGATATTTTCATATAACCTACGCTTATTATCCCATATACTTTCAGTCATCTCTGGGTTACTGTTAAAAATGTAAATGCTATGTAAATAGGTGTTATACTGTGTTGGTTTCTTCATTTGTATTATTTTTGTATTCTTTTTTATTGTTTGTTTTTTCCCAAATATTTTCTATCCATGGTTTGCTGAATCTGAGGATGTGGGACCTGTGGATATGGAGGGCTGACTTTTAATATACCCTGATATAGAGGGAACATCATAAAACCTTTTTCTCGCTTAGATCGTTACTTGTTGAGCAGCTCGTAAATATAAAGTACTGTTCTAGAAGCTGAAGGATTTCCATAAATGCAGAATGTTACCCTACCCTCAAGGATTTTACAGTCCAGTTGGTGAATGGAATAGGTCGTGCGTAGTACAAGTCAATAGGCACAAACACATGAACAAATCAGACAGTAGGGGTCATGGTATATAAGAGGAAGGTGATCCAGAAAGACCAAAAAGTCTCTGTGCAGAGTATGAGTCAACACTGTGTACATAAAACTAAGTTTTTAGGCCCAGTTAATTAACATTGCTGTTTTTACTTTTTCATTAGCATGTTGGCAGATAAATTGAACATGACTCCAGAAGAAGCTGAAAGGTGGATTGTAAATTTGATTAGAAATGCAAGACTGGATGCCAAGATTGATTCTAAATTAGTGAGTATTATGTTAGCTATGCTGCATACTATCAGTTCTTGATTATACTTTTGGGAATTCTTAACTAGGACATTTTATTACCTCCTTTAATAATTTATTTTGTTTTAATGTAAAACATTTCTTTGAAGGCAACAAAAGCCTCCTATTTTTTTTCTTACTTGGTAAATATTGTCATCTCTATATAGTGCATTAAAATATGTGCAAAGGTTATGTCATGCTTATTACTCACCTGAGAAACTCTGTCATTTACATTATAGGATCAATTTCCCTGTGTTTCCTTTTAGGGTCATGTGGTTATGGGTAACAATGCAGTCTCACCCTATCAGCAAGTGATTGAAAAGACCAAAAGCCTTTCTTTTAGAAGCCAGATGTTGGCCATGAATATTGAGAAGAAACTTAATCAGAATAGCAGGTCAGAGGTAAGAACCACACATTTTCTATTCTGTCTGGGATTTAGCAACCATGTAATTGTTACATGAAGTTTGGAAGTGTATTGATATGAGTTGTAGCTGATTTTGTTTTTCTCTTTAAAGATATGAACATTTTAAGAAATTACTAAACAAATGAATTTTTTCTTAGATGCATTATTATGTTCCTAGTTTATTATAAGTATTTTTCTTTTGCTTTGACTCTTCAAAAAGAAATTGTGTTCGTAGTTTATTATAACTATTTTCTTTTGCTTTGACTCTTCCTGTGTGACTTCATTAACTCATTTCCTCAGGGTTTTCAACACATCATTTTGATACTGGCAGATGATAACTTACATGTGTAGCCCTCTTTCAAGTGTTCGAAATGTGTATTCCTTCTAAATCTAAAGAAATAGTTCTGTAAAAATGTTGATCTTATTATATGTATTAGTGCTGATCTTATACAAATGTCATTATCTTTCATCTGATATTCACATCAAAAATTAATCTCCCATTTTGGGAGATTAATTCTGCATGTTAGCAATTGAAGAAACTTGAATGGCCTTATAATTTTGGAATCCTAAACTATGTTGTTTACACATTATGATTATGTGTAACTGGAGGGTAGGAAGTCATTAGGAAACAGTTGTGGGATATGCAGAAACCCTATTTGATTGAAGTTTTAGGAACAAATTTGTGTCCGTGGAATAGTCCTTTAGTTCAAAAGGGAAGGATGCATTAGAATTTGAATTGCATATTTTAACCAAGTTTAGAATAACTGAGCCTAGAAAATAACTTTCATATGATGTTTTTTTCTGTATGCTTCAGGATTAATTTGTGTTGTTTATTGTTCCAGTATTAATGATACCGTTATTGCTATACATTTTAATTGACCATATACTATACCAGATAATAATTTTGATGTTTGTTTTGTCCTAAGTGGGACATCTGACATCTAGTAATTGCAGGAGTTAAGATCTTAGAATGGTTTGGCAAGAGTAGTGCTAAAGTAAATGCTGTGTCACTTTCTTGTATGTTAGTTTTTTTCCGAAAGTATTTTCTTTTCACTCTGTTGATTTCTTTTTGCATATTTTAGGCTCCTAATTGGGCAACTCAAGATTCTGGCTTCTACTGAAGAACCATAAAGAAAAGATGAAAAAAGAAAAGAAAAGAAAGATGAAATAATAAAACTATTATATAAAGGGTGACTTACATTTTGGAAACAACATATTGAGTATACATTTTGAAGAATTGGAATAAAATTGACTGATTCATTTTGTCTTGCTGTCAATTTTCTTGCATGTGCAAGTTTGTGTTTTTTTAACTTTCTTTTTTGGAATAATTACATTCGGAGGAAGTTGCAAAATTAGTACAGAGAAGTCCATGTAGGCTGAACCCTATTTCCGTCAATTTTTTCACTTTATGTTACTGTGGTACAGTATCAAAACCAGGATGTTGACATTGGTACAGTATGTGCGTAAATGGCTCCCTATCATTTTATCATGTGTAGATTTGTGTAACCATCACTGCAACCAAGATAGAGAACTATCATCATAATCTCCCTCATGCTACGTTTTTGTAAGCCATACCTACTCCCAACCAGCTCTAACCCTAGGAACCACTAATCTGTTCCTCACCACTGTATTTTGTCATTATGAGAATGTTATATAAATGGAATTACATAATACACAGCCTTTGAGATAAGCTTTTTTCATTCATCACAATGCTCTTGAGAGCCATTCAAAGAGCATGGAGACCTCCCAATACTAAACTTAGCATGGGGGTCTACAAACTTTTTTTGTGAAAGGCCAGATATTAAATCTTAGGCTTTGCAGACCATATGTTCTCTGTTTTAGCTATTCAACTCTGTCATGTAGCACAAAAGCAGCCTTTGTATGTAAATGAATGCTTATGGCTATGTTCCAGTAAAACTATTTACAAAAACAGGCCAAGGGCCAGATTTGTTTCACCTGCTGTGGTTTCCAACCCTTGGCTTGGGGTATTGGTACTTCTAAGCTTTAGTCTAAGGGTGCTGAAACTAGGAAGATTATTGGTTAGGATAAGCCAAGTGCTATTTTTTTTATTCATCTGTAACCAGTAGTGTGAAGATGCCAAGTATAGGGCAGGAAAAAATACATATAGAAATATAAAGAATTCTTGGTAGTACAAAATGGTCAAGGATCATGGAGAAAATACCAAAGTGTTGCATCAGTAACAAGGTAGAACAGTAACAAGATAGACCCTTTATATATGTAGCAGCTAATTCCATGAATTAAAAGTTCTTTATCAAATAGATCCATAGTTATTATACAGAACTATATAAAATGGCATATATTACTCAGGCTACGTAGAATTGAGAAAAATGTTCTCAGTTGAGAAGGAAGGTAACAAGACTTCCATGTTTCCTTCTTCACCAGTAACCAAAGGGCCAAAAGTTCCTACATGGAGACATCATTAATCACTGTTTAAGACTGTAGCTCAACCAAGCCACATTAATAGCTAACAAAGATTTCTGGATGCTTACATAGCTCAGCAGCTAAAAACAATTATTAAATATGCCCGTGGACTAGTAAAAGCCCCAGGTAGGAAAAATAGGAAGCCAATAATAAGTATTTACCGTGTGTCATAGGAAGCCAGTAGTAAGTATTTACCATGTGTCAGGCATTTTCATGTCCTCTGGTTCTCTAAATAAACTAACCTAAGGAGAAGGAAGGGAATCTTAACATCTGAATGCCTTGCTTATGCCTGGAAATACTAAAATTTAGGTGGTATTATTTATATGTTATTGATGAGGAACCATACTCAGATGGCTGCCTAAAGCTGGAGTCCCCAGCCCCTGGGCTGTGGACTGCTACCAGTCTGTGGCAGCATTCGATTCTCAGGAGCATGAACCCTAGTGTGAACTGAGAGCATGAGAGGGATCTAGGTTGCGCATTCCTTATGAGAATCTAATGTGGCCTACCCCCGATTTGTGGAAAAATTGTCTTCCACGAAACCGTTGCCTGGTGCCAAAATGGTTGGGGACTCTTGGCTTAAGGTAATACCTAGTGCCAGTTAAAGTAAGGAAAAGACTCTCCAGTTATGTCACACTAACCTTGCTTACATCATTCATTGTTGCTTTATAATTAGAAATTGCAAAGAGTTAAGGGATACATATTTAGTAGGTTGTGTGAACAGGTCTTGATCCACCAAACTCTAGCTGTCTCAGCACCATTATCTTCCAATAAGAGCAAAGGGTACTCTTCTTCTATGGGTATAATCATTGGATACTAGTGGCCCCTTACACGCAAAACCTATTGGAACATAACTCTGAAGAACATCTCTTTGATTTTTCTTTTTTCTATTTATACTCTGCTCCCTCAAGATTAGTATATGAATAATTAATACTCACTTCTACCACTTGTTTTCTTTTCACATGTTGCCATCAACTTGAAAGATGATGCCACTATGGATTACTATTATCAATTAGAAAAAAACTATATACAACTAATGGCCATTTTTGCACATTACCAATACTTGCTCATCTTGAAAACCCATTTTTGAAGTTTGCATAATAAAAGTTGCTTGATTTGGGGCTTAACCTTAAGTTTTGATAACAGGCTATTCCAGTAAAGTATTGAGCACCAAATAAGTACTCATTTTCTTGTGCTCTTTTTTTTTCCTTTTCTTGCCATTCAGTAGATAGTACATCCTCCTATGTGTTAGCAGCTTTTATAAACACATCAAAGAACAGCATTCATGAAACTTAGGTTAAAATGTTGCTTTGAGTACTTTAAAATTTTTTCTATGCATTCATAAACATACGTGTTTGTGCTTTAATATGAACTATACAAGAGTATTTGTAAATGGCCAGTTTACAGGAAAAAAACAAAAACAAAAACAAACCATGCATTTATCCAGTACCAATGCTTCGTACCTGTTACTGAGCTTAAGAAATAGAATGGTCCTAGTAATTGGTCCTGTGGGCCACTCAGTAATTGTATTTTCTTCTTTGTCCCTAAAAAGTGAACACTACCATAACTTTTGTGTTAATTTCCTTGTTTTTATTGTTTTATTACACAGCATACACACATATAAACCATATATACACACAGTTGACCCTTAAACAACATGGGTTAAGGACACCTATTCACCAATAACCCAAAAGTCAAAAATTATTACATGGAGACACATAGAGTCAAAAGTCCATGTATAACTTACAACTTCCCCAAAACTAATAGCTTAGTGATAAACAGTTGATTGATTAACAAATATTTAGTATATTATATACTGTATTTTTACAATAAAGTAATCTATAGAAAAGAGTGTTATGAGGATATAAGGAAGAGAAAATATACTCAACATTGATTAGGTAAAAATGGGTCATCGTTATAAAGGTCTTCATCCTTGTCTTCACATTGAGTAGGCTGAGGAGGGGGTTGGTCTTGCAGTCTCATGGGTAGCAGGGCAGGAAGTGGAGGAGGTGGAAGTGGAGGCATGAGGCAGGCACACCTGCACATTTAAGGAAACACTAATTCGACGTTTTTGCTTTTTCATTTTTCTCAAAATATTTGTATATGATACTTATCCTTTTTTCACCATTTGTGTAGTTTGTAGTGCCTGTATCAGAAGGGTCTATGCCATGAAAGAAATCGAAAGCAATCTTGAATAATCAGAACCCTTCTGTCAGATATCTAACGTCGATTTGTGTTCTGGCACTGTTGCTTCTGCATTGTCTTATCATCTGGCACTGGTTCAGAAACACATCTCCATCGAGTCGTGTTTTGTTAATTCCTGTAGTATGGTGTCTGTTAGCTCTTGAATTTCTCCAAGATCTGTATCTTGAAACCCTCCATCCCCCACTTTTTTTGCCATATGCATAACCTCTTTCATGATTTCCTTTATTGGTTCTGTTGTAAATCCTGTGAAGTTTTGCCCTACATCTGGACACAGTTTTCTGCAGCAGGAATTCATTGATTTATTGTTTTGGGCATGATGGCTTTCACGGCTTTTGTTGTTGTTGTTGTTGTTGTTGTTGTTGTTGTTGTTGTTGTTAGAACAATGTATCTTCAGTGGTGTAATCCTTCCAGACTTTCGTCATGTTCTCTCCATCTGGGTTGGCTTCCACAGCATTGACAATTCTTTCCATAGAGTACCATGTGCATTGAGGCTTAAAGGTCCTTATTACCCCCTGTTTGAGAGGCTCAAATAGATATAATGTGTTTGGGGGTAAGTAGACCACTTGAACACCTTTAGTGTTGAACTTACAGACTTCTGGTTGGCCAGGGGATTGTCCAATATCAAAAAAACCTAAAAGTCAGTCTCTTACTGGCAAGGTACTTCCTGAATTCAGCGAAAAAGCACTAATGGAACCAATCCAGAAAAAGGGTTAAAGTTGTCCAGTCTTTCTTGTACAACCAAAAGACTGGCAACTGTTGTTTATCTTTTCCCTTCAAGCTCAGGGGTTAGCAGGTATATTGAAAAGGGCAGTCCTGATCATGACTGCTTGTGCATAAGGCAGTAGAGTTAGCCTATTTCTTACTGCCTTAAATCCTAGTGCTCACTTCTCTTTCTTATAAATAAGTGTACTTTTTCCCAGAATAGGGCAGTTTTGTCTGCAATTAAAAACTTGTTCTTGCAGATATCCGTTCTCTTCAGTGATTTTCTTAGTGTCTGGGAACTCATCTGCTACCTCTTGCAGCAGAAGCTGCTTCTCCCATCTTGACACTTTTTAAGCCCATCCTCTTTAAAATTATCAAACCGTCCTTTGCTGGCATTAAATTCTCCAGCTTTAGACCTTCACCTTCCTTTGGCTTTTAGTTGTCATACAATGACCACTATGTCTTGAACCATATTAGAGTCTGTAGCTTTGCCTTATAACAATCCTGCACCCACATAAAAACTGCATTTTCAATATGAGATAAAAACATTTCACAAAAAGTACAAGGTTTCTGTACCTGCTGACATAGCTGCAGCAACAGCTTTACGCATTTCCTTTTTTTTTTTTTACAATAGTTCCTAGGCTGGATTCATTTATCTTGAAATGGCAGGCAATCCTGATGAACACCTCAATTTACAGCACCTATCAAGCAATTCAGCTTTTTCTTGTAATGTCATGACTTCTCTCTGCTTCTTGGGACCACTTCCAGGACCACTAGTGGCATTTTGTATGGGCTCCATGGTGTTACAGTATTGTACTAAATGAAAAATACATGAGAACCATGAAAGATCACTTTTTACTGCAATATGCAATTTACTGGAGAGATGAACTGCTCACACAGAGATGGTTAGCATCACATGGCATTTTAAGTGGATACTCACCAGAACTCATTGCAATAGCACTAAGAGATGGCTATGAAATTATTACAGTGATACAGTATGAACTACAGTTAATTTTATGCCTGAGTGGTTTAATACTGCATCTTTACATTTGTTTACATTTCTCTTGACTGGGAATGGGACCGTGTCTGTAAGTGTTTGTGTAAGTTTTGAAAATTTTTAACTTTTTATAATAGATTTGTGTGTATTTTATGGTAGTAAATGATAAAATAGACTAGTAGCTACATATTTTTATACATTCATGACAACTTTTTCTTAATTTTGTCAGTATTTCTCAACTATATTGTTGTCTGTGAGTTTTTTCAAATTGTGATGTATTCATGGGTCAATTGTAGTTGGTCAATGCCTGTCCTAGACTGTCATGTTCATTTATTTATGTATGATATCTATCTGGTTCACTACTGAATCCCTAATGTCTGGCTCTTATTAGGCCCTCAATAAATTATTGAATGAATGCATCAATGAATGTTCAGAATGGCATAATGGAAAAAAAATTGAACTTGAAGGTAAAAGGTTAAAAAATGTATCTTTCAGAAAACTTTAATTTTCCTTTATTATCAGGTGATCATGACCAAAATCATGTATTTATTATTCTCCAATTTCATAATCTGTCAAATGGCAATATTGACTGCTTTATGTGCCTGGCTATTTGGGATTAAGTACCAATAAATAAATTTTTAAAACCACAAAACCCAAAAACGTCAGAGCCCTTCTCTCTATGAGTTCACAGTTTACGTCTGGGACAGACACATGAACATAAAATGAGAAGTACTACTGTGTGTGAAAACACTTAGACTTATGAAGTGCTTCTGTAAGATACATTTTTTAAAATGGTTAAAGTCAGTTGAAGACCTGTTAAAATCATCAAGATATTGGCAATGTATGAAAAGTTTTATAAAAGTTATCTTTTTCTTGGTCTTGACTCCGTCTTGGTAATGGTGGAAGTAAAAATGGAGAGAGGCAGATACACTATCTCAGATGTTTTTCTTCCTCTCAACTTCCCCAGTTGTCAAACAAAAAGCTGGACAGCATACAAAACTATTGGACTTATAAACTCACAATACTCTGACCTCGTGTTGTTTGCCAGTCTATGATTGATCACCACATATGACCACTGTTTTGCTTTCTAGCTGGTGGCTTTGTGAACAAAGCATAGCGGTACAGATATCCTCAAATACCCTCACGTACCTTGAAGAGGTCACTTGGGTAGTAAACCTTTTTGGTTCCCATGCCACTAACACAGGAGTCAATTGAGAGCCTGAACTGGGTTTGCCTCAGCAATAGAGGCCAGTAGTAAAAACTCAGCCATAAAAACCAGCAGTAAGAAAAGTAGTCAAGGTCAGGGGCAAACTATCTGCTGGAGTGAAATGTTTAAAGCTTCCAACGAGGCTTTAATTAGACTCAAAAAAACATCCCACTGTTAAACTGTTTTGTGTTTCCCATGCATAATTTACTTCCATGCATTTTAATTCTCAGTGATCAAACATCCTCTGGAAAAGCGCTAACTTCCTGGAGAGGTAGCACAAACACTGTTATGTTTTGTTAATTTTTCATCTCATGTATTTAATAAACAGTTTGACTGTTAGAATCTGCAAGAAATAACATTAATCTAAGGCATCTCCTATTTTGGTTCTAAAACTGTGACTCTTGTGCTGACTTCCATTTAGTCTGATGAGATTGGGAGAACAATGCCAGATTGATTCATTTTGTTTTTAATTGTTGTAAAGACCATTGAGAGGGGAGGAGAATGTTGTTTGAATTTGACATTTTGAACTGGGAAACAGCTTGGAAATGTAGGCACAATTCCAGGTAAATAAGCTACGTATACTTATGTGTGTATGTATATGTAAGTCTAATTGCTTAAAGGTATACTTCTAAGATTCCAAATTGATTGATGCTAGAAGGCAGCTGTTTGAGGACCAGAGGCATGGCTTATATGCAAAATGATATGGAAAAAAAAATTGGATCACAGAAAGACAGTGTTATTTAATCAGAATTTGAAATCTGGCAGCTCTCCTAGGAGAATAAAATACTACTGGATTGCATTTATTTGTGGACATTTTTTTATCTTGCCTCTACATTGCCCCTTAGGCACTGTAACTCCCTAAACAGAAGGCATAATCATAGATACTTGGTAGACACCCACTTGTTCACTGTCCATTCATGCATGCAGGTAGACAGATAATGTTTGTGAGTTATTACAGCTGCAGTCTTGCAGAAAGAACATGACTGATTCCCTCTGCTTTCCTCTACTGAAGGAGTATGCAGCTTTTCATTTCATTTTAGAGACAAATGGTCTGCACAGGAAGGAAGCACATGGGTAGCTATGTCTTTGTTCATTTGGCTAACGAGGCCAGAGCTGTGGGTCCATCTCTGCATAAGCCGGTTAGTGTTTCTCTACTCCTAACCACAGATTTGCACTTGAACCTTTGCCAGCTGTTTCCCAAGTGCATGCCATTGGATGTGAGGGAGACCTGAAATGAGTGCAGATAGATCAGCTTAAAATCATCACAACGTTTTCAAACAAAACAAAGCATAAAGCTTGAAGCCCTTAATGGCAGATCAGAAGTTTTATCTTTGTGTATTCAAAGGTCAAAACATTTGTACCACATGTGCTGCTGTCAGAGTAAATGCTATATGATAGGAACGAAACTTAAGAAGCTGTGACCAACTTGAATATTGAAACTTTCGTTACCATTTTTATCTAAAAAATTAAATTTTTGGTGGCAAGTTAGTGTAGCCAGTCCTAGAAAACAGTGGTTGGAATGAGGATGATCTCATTGATTCAGAAATTGTCAAGAGGTCTACAAAACCAGTATGCCTCCTGTTTTAATAGAAGACATAATTAGAGAATGTTCTTAGTTGTCTAGCTCCCTTGCCCTGGGATTTGTGCCTAGTTCTTTGAGCATTTGTAGGACTCAGATTTCTCTAACAATCAATAATCCTTTTTTATTTTCTTTATATTTTCACTTTTAGTAAACATCCATCTATAATCATTTTAAGTGAGTTTAAGTGATTTTAAGTGAGTTTGAGAACAACCTTGTAATGTAAATCAGGTATTAGTCTTGAAGTTTGCCTGGTTGGTCATTTGGCAGCCTTTTTTTATCTGCCCATTAGTGACTTAAACAACTCTGAGAAGAATAATTGACAATAAAGTGAAAAAAAAAAAAAAAAAAAAAAGCATAGACCTATACTAACAAAATTAATTCTAAGACACTACATTCTCTTACTAGAAAACAATGTGAAAGTTTAGACATTGTTCATCAAAGTTTTTTTTTGTTTTTTTTTTAAATTTATAAACTTTTTTTCCCCTTTTAGAGTATCTGAGGAAAAAAAGTAAAAGAACTCTCTTTGGGATCTCTAGACAGTTGAATAGACAAGGAAGAACTGTAGTCTTTTTTTTTTTTTTTTTTTTTTTTTTTTTTCAGCTAAATTATCCTAAGAACACTCTGCTCCAACATAGGAATGCCATGGAACAAGAGATGGTAACACAAGATACACCAGGAGACTCGAGGTTTTGTGTGTTTGAAACTTATATTCTACTATAATTAGACTAAATTGTAGAGAAGCAAAACTAATGTGTGTGT
This sequence comes from Macaca thibetana thibetana, assembly GCF_024542745.1. Lineage (NCBI taxonomy): Eukaryota > Metazoa > Chordata > Mammalia > Primates > Cercopithecidae > Macaca > Macaca thibetana. The sequence continues at coordinate 37,068,574 of NC_065585.1, forward strand.
TGTTGTTTTAAAATTTACCCAATGTTTTTTTGGTTCTGTCTTATAGGAGTGAACAAACTCCTTTTGTTTTTTTTTTGTTTGCTTGTTGTTAAATGTTCACTCTTAAATTTTATAAAACAAGAAAATTTTAAAGTTACACTTTATTAAAACTTACAATTTTTTTATTATATGTATTTGTTCAAAATAGAAATACCAAAGACATATAAAGGTACAAAGTGGTATGCAGTGCTTTTGTGTCCTACATAACTGATTTAAATTGGTAAGACTATTTTTATCTTTCAACTTTTAATTTTCTTATAAAAGTCAAGTAAATACAATGATTGTTATTAGCTGAATAGCAGATAAGATCTCAGTATTTAAAAGAACAGATTTCTTCTTATAAACTTGCTTTTGATTTTAATTCAAGAATAATTATGCTGGGTTCTTACGTATGACTGGACAAAAAAACATGTGGTTGTGTGTTTTGGCATGTGTTCTTCCAGATTTTTCAGTGATGCTCATGATAACCAACAAGGGAAATTTAGATTATAAGGCCTTTTTCTATACCAGATTCTAATCATTGCTCTAAGAAAAATTTCAGCACCTGTTGGTTACTTTTGCTTGAAGACTTTATGTGTAAAATGTTGATGACTTTTAGTGGTAGAGAATAGGGATGTGAAATTCAGAAGAATAAACTTTTGGAACACAACCAAATAATACCTGCACGATACTGTGCTTCTTTCTAGCCCTGCTGCTGTTGCTTGAAAAAGATTTGGGTAAGTAATTATAAACTGATTAAAAGTATAACTTTTTTATAGCAGACTTTTTTCCCCATCATTCATGTTTATAGCTCTCTCCTGAGAGCAGAATTAAAATGATAAAACATGGTTTTCAAATATATCACTACTATAAAGGATAGGAATGGGTGTTCATAAGTACGTACCCCCCCCAACATTTGTTAAAAAGTCTAGATTTTAGTATCAAACAGAGATGTGGGTGTTGTGCAATCAACAAAGCACTGTTGTGCAATAATTAAGGAATTTTTAAACTGAAGATTAAATTGGAATGTTGTTATAAACATAAAGGAAATGGCCAACATTTTTCTTTGTATCAAAAGAAAACTCATTTCTAAAAATAAGCACCCTCTTAGTGATGACCCTTTAAAATAGTTTTAAGTGATTCCATCCACAGATGAGCTTTGGACTCTGCAGCACTTTGCCATAAGTGGTTTGCTCTTTGATCCTGTAGCCTTTCTTCAGGTGTGTATCTGAAAAAGCATTGGCATGGCGGTATCGCCAGCCAGACTTGGAGTCCCTCTGAAAGTGAACATGGCATGACTGAAACATGCTGCTGGGTCCTGAAAGGTCTCCTCTGGTGGATGAATTTAAGGAAATGATGCTTAATTTCCCACTTCTAAATTTTATTTTATCAAATTGAGACAAACGTGGACCTTTCTAAAGTTACTAAATATAAAATATCTCCATGGTGAAAAAAAGAAGAAAAAAAAAAAAAGCATGTATTTTTGTTATCTTTTGTTTTTGACTTCACTTTCCCAGAAATCAGAATTAGGTGAAAGCAAGGATTGAGAATGTTACCTAGTCTGTTAAATGGTTGTTATTGACCTGTGGCATTCAATTCCTTTGTAATGAGAAATTGGTTTAGTGTAACCTAAATGTTCCAATTTTATTTTACATTGAATGTTATGAATATTGTCTTTTTTTTTTAACCCCAGATATTGTCTTAAGAAGTACAAACATCAAAGAATTATTCCTTTACTCTTTTTACTCCACCTCCCACCCCAATTCGATCCCTATTTCTTATCACTGCTGATTCTGTCCTCTATAAAGATGCCTGGCCTTGATCTTTTCTTCCCTGTTCTTTTGCTCCCCCTATCTAAACAGTCATAAGCACTGTCTTGGGATTTTTTCCACCCAGCAGTAACTTGGTGATTAAGGACTAGGCTCGAATCCTTCTTTGCCACTTAGAAATTGGCTTTGGAGAAGTTACTTAACCTTCTTAAAGAATGTTTCCAGTACCTACTTTGCAGGGCTGTGGGATTAAACGAAAAAATTCACGTAAAGCATTAACACAGTGCCTGCCTTCCTCCTCCTTTTAGAGTGAATGCTTGACACAGGGTAAGCACTCAATAAAGTGGTAATTTTTATTGTTGTTATAAAACTACCACCTTCTCTCCACTAATCAAGTCCTCCTAATTTCTCCCCTAGAATATTCAAGTTAGCTAATTGTGTCACATGCCCTATGTCCTTCACAGTAAAGATCTGTATCCACTGACTTGAATTAGTAAAAGTACAGTTTGTATATCAACTCATGCATTTAGGATTGGGAAACGAAATATTGCAAAAAACTACTGTTGGTAACTATTATCCTTTTACTTGCAGATATAGTTGCTATCATCTACTATATCTAGGTGCAGTCATAAACAGATTTATTTTGAAAGAGATTTGTAAATAACTTTGAGAATGTATATAAATGTTTTCACTTAAGAGTATCAAGACTTTACTATGTGTCAGGCACTGTGACTTAAATGCTTTCCATACATTATCCTATTTAATTCTCAATAATGTCTGAGATAGTTACTGTTATCACTACCCAGTTTATTGAGAAGGAAGCAGGCACAGTGAATCAGCTCAACGTCATAAAGCTGGTGAACAGTAGAAAAGGATTTGAATCCAAATAGTCTCATTCCAGAGCCCATGCCCTTTAATACTAATCTATATTGTCCCCACACTTCCAGGAATAAAATAATTTAGTAACGTTTATCCCTAAACTAGAATTCTCTGGATATTGGAAGAACAGTTCTTAGAGATTCACTTTTCAGAATGAGTAAGACCTACTATTTGATAGCACAACAGGATGACTATAGTCAATAATAACTTAATTGTACAATTTAAAATAACTGAAAGAGTGTAATTGGATTGTTTATAACAGAAAGGATAAATGCTTGAGAGGATGCATACCCCATTCTCCATGATGTGATTATTACTCATTGTATGCCTGTAACAAAACATCTCATGTATCCCATAAATATATACACGTACTATGTACCCACAAAAACTAAAAATTATTTTTTTAATTCACCTTTCAATATGAAAAAAAAAACCACACCCAACTCTTTTCTAACAAATAGTACTGAGTCTGAGAATAAATGTTATCATTGGCTTTTCTTCTTTTTTTTGGATAATCAATAAGGTTTTCTCATTCACTGATTCTCTGAAAAAAGAGTGTGTCTGAAAGATGGCATCTGAATTGAGACTCAAAATCATGACCTATGAGAAATAGTTGAAAAATCTGGAGATATGTAGCCTTGAGACACCCTCGGGGAAATAAAAACTTTCCAAATAGTTAAAGGGTTTAGATGTGAAAGAAGGATTAAGTATGCTCTATGTGGCCCAAAAGGACAGCATTAGAACCATTTGTTAGAAGCAATTAGATGAGAACTTTCTAACAGTTGGGACTATAACACCATGGAAGATCCTGTTCTGATAAATAATGGCAAGACCTTACTAATCAGGGTTGAAACTATTTCTACTGATCTTCCAGCTCAGAGATCTCACATTTTCAGGGAAAGGAAAGGTAGCTAGCTCATTTTTTTGGTGAGAATGTTGAAGATTTTTAAGTGTATTCACTTTGTCTGAGATGAGGATATAATGTGAAAAGTACAATTTTTATAAAAAGTAAGATTATAAACTTAATAAATAAAAAAAAAAAAATTGGGATTCCATAAAACCAGAAACCTGCCTCTAATCCAGTGACAAATATTTGGTATATTAATAGCATCTATTTCTTATGATTAAAAAACTAATATTATAGAACACTTATGGAAATTTATAAAGAAAAACAAACATAAAAAAATTAAGACCCAAGTAAAAAAAAATCCTTAATTCCCTACATTATTATCATATATATATATATATATATATTTTTTTTTTTTTTTATTGAGACAGAGTCTCGCTTTGTCGCCCAGACTAGAGTGCAGTGGCCAGATCTCAGCTCACTGCAAGCTCCGCCTCCCGGGTTCACACCATTCTCCTGCCTCAGCCTCCCGAGTAGCTGGGACTACAGGTGCCCACCACCTCGCCCGGCTAGGTTTTTTTTTTGTATTTTTTTAGTAGAGACGGGGTTTCACCATGTTAGCCAGGATGGTCTCGATCTCCTGACCTCGTGATCCACCCGTCTCGGCTATTATCATATATTTTAAGGTATTTTTTCTTACAGCCCTTTATTTTATTATCTTAATGTTTAATTTATAATTTTTTTATTATACTTTAAGTTCTAGGGTACATGTGCACAATGTGCAGCTTTGTTACATATGTATACATGTGCCATGTTGGTGTGCTGCACCCATTAACTCGTCATTTACATTAGGTATATCTCCTAATTCTATCCCTCTCCAATTCCCCCTCCCCACAATAGGCCCCGGTGTGTGATGTTCCCCTTCCTGTGTCCAAGTGATCTCATTGTTCAATTCCCACCTATGAGTGAGAACATGCGGTGTTTGATTTTCTGTTCTTGCGATAATTTAATGAGAATGATGGTTTCCAGCTGCATCCATGTCCCTACAAAGGACACGAACTCATCCTTTTTGATGGCTAGTATTCCATAGCCATCCATGGAATGTGTTCCATCCATAGTATTCCATGGTGTATATTTGCCACATTTTCTTAATCCAGTCTGTCACTGGTGGACATTTGGGTTGATTCCAAGTCTTTGCTATTGTGAATAGTGCCACAATAAACATACATGTGCATGTGTCTTTATAGCAGCATGATTTATAATCCTTTGGGTATATACCCAGTAATGGGATGACTGGGTCAAATGGTATTTCTCTAGATATTTGAGGAATTGCCACACCGTTTTCCACAACGGTTGAACTAGTTTACAGTCCCATCGACAGTGTAAAAGTGTTCCTTTTTCTCCACATCCCCTCCGGCACCTGTTGTTTCCTGGCTTTTTAATGATCGCCATTCTAACTGGTGTGAGATGGTATCTCATTGTGGTTTTGCTTTGCATTTCCATAAATGTTTTCTTTTTAAAAGTGTCCGTTCATATCCTTTCCCCACTTTTTGACGGGGTTGTTTGTTTTTTTCTTGTAAATTTGTTTGAGTTCTTTGTAGGTTCTGGATATTAGCCCTTTGTCAGATGAGTAGATTGCAAAAAATTTTCTCATATTCTGTAGGTTGCCTGTTCACTCTGATGGTAGTTTCTTTTGCTGTGCAGAAGCTCTTTACTTAAATTAGATCCCATTTGTCAATTTTGGCTTTTGTTGCCATTGCTTTTGGTGTTTTAAACATGAAGTCCTTGCCCATGCCTATGTCCTGAATGGTATTACCTCGGTTTTCTTCTAGGGTTTTTATGGTTTTAGGTCTAACATTTAAGTCTCTAATCCGTCTTGAATTAATTTTTGTATAAGGAGTAAGGAAAGGATCCATTTTCAGCTTTCTACTTATGGCTAGCCAATTTTCCCAGCACCATTTATTAAATAGGGAATCCTTTCCCCATTTCTTGTTTTTCTGAGGTTTGTCAAAGATCAGATGGCTGTAGATATGTGGTATTATTTCTGAGGGCTCTGTTCTGTTCCATTGGTCTATATGTCTGTTTTGGTACCAGTACCATGCTGTTTTGGTTACTGTAGCCTTGTAGTATACTTTGAAGTCAGGTAGCATGACGCCTCCAGCTTTGGTCTTTTGGCTTAGGATTGTCTTGGCAATGCAGGGTGTTTTTGGTTCCATATGAACTTTAAAGCAGTTTTTTCCAATTTTGTGAAGAAAGTCATTGGTAGCTTAATGGGGATGGCATTGAATCTGTAAATTGCCTTGGGCAGTATGGCCATTTTCACAATATTGATTCTTCCTATCCATGAGCATGGTATGTTCTTCCATTTGTGTGTGTCCTCTTTTATTTCATTAAGCAGTAGTTTGTAGTTCTCCTTGAAGAGGTCCTTCACATCCCTTGTAAGTTGGATTTCTAGGTATTTTATTCTCTTTGAAGCTATCGTGAATGGGAGTTCATTCATGATTTGGCTCTCTGTTTGTCTATTATTGGTGCATAACAATGCTTGTGATTTTTGCACATTGATTTTGATTCCTGAGACTTTGCTGAAGTTGCTTATCAGCTTAAGGAGATTTTGGGCTGAGACGATGGGGTTTTCTAAATATACAATCATGTCATCTGCAAACAGGGACAATTTGACTTCTTCTTTTCCTAACTGAATACCCTTGATTTCTTTCTCTTGCCTGATTGCCCTAGCCAGAACTTCCAACACTATGTTGAATAGGAGTGGTGAGAGAGGGCATCCCTGTCTTGTGCCAGTTTTCAAAGGGAATGCTTCCAGTTTTTCCCCATTCAGTATGGTATTGGCTGTGGATTTGTCATAAATAGCTCTTATTATTTTGAGATGTGTTCCATCAATACTGAATTTATTGAGAGTTTTTAGTATGAAGGGCTGTTGAATTTTGTCAAAGGCCTTTTCTGCATCTATTGAGATAATCATGTGGTTTTCGTCTTTGGTTCTGTTTATATGCTGGATTAAGTTTATTGATTTGCGTATGTTGAACCAGCCTTGTATCCCAGGGAGGAAGCCCACTTGATCATGGTGGATAAACTTTTTGATGTGCTGCTGGAATCGGTTTGCCAGTATTTTATTGAGGATTCTTGCATTGATGTTCATCAGTGATATTAGTCTAAAATTCTCTTTTTTTGTTGTGTCTCTGCCAGGCTTTGGTATCAGGATGATGTTGACCTCATAAAATGAGTTAGGGAGGATTCCCTATTTTTCTATCGATTGGAGTAGTTTCAGAAGGAATGGTACCAGCTCCTCTTTGTACCTCTGGTAGAATTCGTCTGTGAATCCGTCTGGTCCTGGACTTTGTTTGGTTGGTAGGCTATTAATTATTGCCTCAATTTCAGAGCCTGCTATTGGTCTATTCAGGGATTCAACTTCTTCCTGGTTTAGTCTTAGGAGAGTGTATGTATCCAGGAATTTATCTATTTCTTCTATGTTTTCTAGTTTATTTGTGTAGAGGTGTTTATACCATTCTCTGATGGTAGTTTGTATTTCTGTGGGGTCAGTGGTGATATCCCCTTTTCATTTTTTATTGAGTCTATTTGATTCTTCTCTCTTTTCTTCTTTATTAGTCTTGCTAGCAGTCTATCAATTTTGTTGATCTTTTCAAAAAACCAGCTCCTGGATTCATTGATTTTTTGGAGGGTTTTTTTGTGTCTCTATCTCCTTCAGTTCTGCTCTGATCTTAGTTATTTCTTGCCTTCTGCTAGCTTTTGAATGTGTTTGCTCTTGCTTCTCTAGTTCTTTTAATTGTGATGTTAGGGTGTCCATTTTAGATCTTTCCTGCTTTCTCTTGTGGACATTTAGTGCTATAAATTTCCCACTACACACTGCTTTAAATGTGTCCCAGAGATTCTGGTATGTTGTATCTTCGTTCTCATTGGTTTCAAAGAACATCTTTATTTCTGCCTTCATTTCATTATGTACCCAGTAATCATTCAGGAGTAGGTTGTTCAGTTTCCATGTAGTTGAGCGGTTTTGATTGAGTTTCTTAGTCCTGAGTTCTAGTTTGATTGCCCTGTGGTCTGAGAGACAGTTTGTTATAATTTCTGTTCTTTTACATTTGCTGAGGAGTGCTTTACTTCCAACTATGTGGTCAATTTTGGAATAAATGTGATGTGGTGCTGAGAAGAATGTATATTCTGTTGATTTGGGGTGGAGAGTTCTGTAGATGTCTATTAGGTCCACTTGGTGCAGAGTTGAGTTCAATTCCTGGATATCCTTGTTAACTTTCTGTCTCGTTGATCTGTCTAATGTTGACAGTGGGGTGTTAAAGTCTCCCATTATTATTGTATGGGAGTCTAAGTCTCTGTAAGTCTCTAAGGACTTGCTTAATGAATCTGGGTGCTCCTGTATTGGGTGCATATATATTTAGGATAGTTAGCTCTTCTTGTTGAATTGATCCCTTTACCCTCATGTAATGGCCTTCTTTGTCTCTTTTGATCTTTGATGGTTTAAAGTCTGTTTTATCAGAGACTAGGATTGCAAACCCTGCCTTTTTTGTTTTCCACTTGCTTGGTAGACCTTCCTCCATACCTTTATTTTGAGCCTATGTGTGTCTCTGCATGTGAGGTGGGTCTCCTGAATACAGCAGACTGATGGGTCTTGACTCTTTATCCAGTTTGCCAGTCTGTGTCTTTTAATTGGACCATTTAGTCCATTTACATTTAAGATTAATATTGTTATGTGTGAACTTGATCCTATCATTATGATATTAGCTGGTTATTTTGCTCATTAGTTGATGCAGTTTATTCCTAGCCTCGACAGTCTTTACATTTTTGCATGTTTTTGCAATGGCTGGTACCTCTTGTTCCTTTCCATGTTTAGTGCTTCCTTCAGGATCTCTTGTAGGGCAGGTCTGGTGGTGACAAATCTCTAAGCATTTGCTTTTCTGTAAAGGATTTTATTTCTCCTTCACTTATGAAACTTAGTTTGGCTGGTTATGAAATTCTGGTTTGAAAATTCTTTTCTTTAAGAATGTTGAATATTGGCCCCCACTCTATTCAGGCTTGTAGAGTTTCTGCCAAAAGATCTGCTGTTAGTCTGATGGACTTCCCTTTGCGGGTAACCCAACCTTTCTCTCTGGCTGCCCTTAACATTTTTTCCTTCATTTCAACTTCGGTGAATCTGACAATTATGTGTCTTGGAGTTGCTCTTCTTGAGGAGTATCTTTGTGGCGTTTGCTGTATTTCCTGAATTTGAATGTTGACCTGCCTTGCTAGGTTGGGGAAGTTCTCCTGGATAATATCCTGCAGAGTGTTTTCCAACTTGGTTCCATTCTCCCCGTCACTTTCAGGCACACCAATCAGACGTAGATTTGGTCTTTTCACATAATCCCATATTTCTTGGAGGCTTTGTTCATTTCTTTTTACTCTTTTTTCTCTAGACTTCTCTTCTTGCTTCATTTCATTCATTTGATCTTCAATCACTGATACTCTTTCTTCCAGTTGATCGAGTCGGTTACTGAAGCTTGTGCATTTGTCATGTAGTTCTTCTTTCATGGTTTTCATCTCTATCAGTTTGTTTATGGACTTCTCTGCATTGGTTATTCCAGTTATCCATTCTTCCATTCTTTTTTCAAGGTTTTTAGTTTCTTTGCACTGGGTATGTAGTTCCTCCTTTAGCTCTGAGAAGTTTGATCGACTGAAGCCTTCTTCTCTCAACTCGTCAAAGTCATTCTCCATCCAGCTTTGTTCCGTTGCTGGCAATGGGCTGCATTCCTTTGAAGGGGGAGATGCGCTCTGATTTTTTGAATTTCCAGCTTTTCTGCCCTGCTTTTTCCCCATCTTTGTGGTTTTATCTGCCTTTGGTCTTTGATGATGGTGATGTACTGATGGGTTTTTGGTGTTGGTGTCCTTTCTCTTTGTTAGTTTTCCTTCTAACAATCAGGACTCTCAGCTGCAGGTCTGTTGGAGTTTGCTTGAGGTCCACTCCAGACCCTGTTTGCCTGGGTATCAGCAGTGGAGGCTGCAGGAGACAGAATATTGCTGAACAGCAAGTGTTGCTGTCTGATTCTTGCTCTGGAAGCTTCGTCTCAGAAGTGTACCCAACCATGTGAGGTGTGAGGTGTCAGTCTGCACCTAGGGGATGTCTCCCAGTTAGGCTACTCAGGGGTCAGCAACCCACTTGAGCAGGCAGTCTGTCCATTCTCAGATCTCAGCCTCCATGCTGGGAGAACCACTGCTCTCTTCAAAGCTGTCAGACAGGGACATTTATATCTGCAGAGGTTTCTGCTGCTTTTTGTTTAGGTTAGCCCTGTCCCCAGAGGTGCAGTCTATAGAGACAGGCAGGCCTCTTTGAGCTGTGGTGGGTTTCACCCAGTGAGCTTCCTGGTGACTTTGTTTACCTACTTAAGCCTCAGCAATGGCAGGCACCCCTCTCCCAGCCTTGCTGCTGCCTTGCAGTTAGAGCTCAGACTGCTGTACTAGCAATAAGGGAGGCTCTGTGGGCATGGGACCCTCCAGGCCAGGTGTGGGATATAATCTCCTGGTGTGCCATTTGCTAAGACCCTTGGTAAAGTGCAGTATTAGGGTGGGAGTTACCCGATTTTCCAGGTGTTGTGTGTCTCAGTTTCCCTAGGCTAGGAAAAGGAATTCCCTTTCCCCTTGTGCTTCCCAGGTGAGGGGATGCCTCACCCTGCTACAGCTCTCACTGGTTGGACTGCACCCACTGACCAGCACCGACTGTCTGACACGCCCCAGTGAGATGATCCTGGTACCTCAGTTGAAAATGCAGAAATCACCCGTCTTCTGTGTCACTCATGCTGGGAGCTGGAGGCTGGAGCTGTTCCTATTCAGACATCTTGGGTGCCCCCCTAATTTATAATTTTTAATGAAATGTACTTTACATAGTTTTACAGGTCATTCTTTTGACATAGCATTATATTATGGACATTATCTCATTAATATTTCAGATATATACATTTTTATGGAGACTTATGACTCCATTTTATGAATGTTTTTTGACATATTTAATCAATTTCTTATTGACAATTCATTATGTATACAATGGTTTATTAGCATAGGTACTACTGCATTGAATCTCTTTGCATATTATTAATTATCCAAATGCTAATTGTGTTCCTAGATTAGATTTCTAGAAGTGGAATTCATAATTCCCCCCAAAGTTCTTGGTTTGTCTGGCCAAATTGACCTCTGAAAACCACATATTAATTTACTTTGTTACTATCACTATATGAGCTTATATCTTGTTTTTTTACCAGTTTGAAATTAAAGTTGGTAGATTATGTAGGCAATTTAAATTTTTAATTTGTTTTTCTTTAAATAAAATTGGATTTCATATTGATTTAATATGTTGAATGGCTAATTACAATTTTTCTGTAACATACCTATTTACATTTTCCCCCAATTTTTAAAATCTGTATTGTTATTTTTAAAGAATTTATTCATAAGAATACAGGAGTTCTTTATATATTAAGGATGTTTTACTTTTATCTATCACACATGTTAAGAATTGTTGGTTTTGCTTTTTGCCTTTCCATCATGTATTAATGTATTTTGAACATTCAGAAATTTTAATTAGTATGTAGTCATACATCTCAGTTTTTATGATTTCTTCCATTGCTGTTATTTCTTTTAACAAATCCTTCATACCAGTTCTTTCTCAGTTAGACACCTTGTATCAGACATGGTTCAATCAGAGAAGCAGAATTAGTAGGAGACACAGAAAAAACACACACACTCGCATTTAATCTTATGCCATTGTGGCAGCTGGTTCAGCAATCTCTGTATGGCCACTGCCTTCATGTCTGATGCTGGAGCTTGCAGTCCAGAAGGCAGGTGATCAGAAGGGAAGATGGAAATAAAGTGGGAAGACCAAAGACCAGGTGGAATCACAGCTGGAGCCCCCTCAGGGACAGAAGGAAACCCAGGCTGGTTCTTGTTGCCTGTATCCTTCGGGGTGTGGTGTGAGTGTCTGCTTTTGGTCATGAGGTTAAAGACACACATTGGGCCAGGAGTCAGAGCAGAAGAAAGATGATCCAGGGGAAAGCGAAGCTTTGTAGGCCTGGCCCCTGCCTCACACCGTAACATGAGTCGGCAGACCAATGACTGTAAAAGCTACAATATGGCTGTAGTTTCACTTCTGCTCTCCAAATCCCCCATCAGAATCTCTCTAGTTCATTCTAACAAAAAACAAAGAAAAGTTGACATATTCCAAAGCAGCCACACATCTATATTTTTTCTAGTTTTATTACATTAATTTGGGAAAAAAATGATACCTTTTCATAATTAGTCTGTCTATTCAGGAGCATGGTGTATTTCTGCATTCAAATCTGATTTTATAAAAGAAAAGTACTATAATTTTGTATGAACCTTATATAATTTCTATTCAGATTATTTTATTTTTTCTTGTTTCTAAAGCAAATGAAATCATTCCTCCCTATTTTTTTTAGCCAATTGAAAGGAAAGCTGTTATTTTTAGCATATTTATCTAGATTTTGCTACTTTGCTGAAACCTGGTTAATTTTAGAACTTTGTAAAGTTGATTTTCATTCATTTTCTAAGCATATCATTTTATTATTCACAAACAACATTTTATTCTTCTAACTCTATTTTTATTCACTTTTATTGTTCAGCAATCTCTGATTGATACAATGTTAACCAATAGTGAGGCTAGTGGGCATCCTTTGAATTTCCTTATTTTACCATTATGTATTTTTTATCTTGAAAAGCTATTTCTATTTCTTTTTCTCTTTTTTTTTTTTTGAAAATCAGGAATCTTGTATGGAATGTCATTTGACATCTACTGACATATGGGGTGGAATATGTTAATAAATTTCCCAAAATTGAACTATCTTTATTTCTGGAATAAATCCTGAATTTTGCTAGTAAAAGATTTATTTTTTAAATGTACTGTTGAAATGTATTGCTAATAATTTACTATGTAAAAATTTTAATTTCTAAGTGAAATTGGTCCAGTTCTTTATCTGTCTCAGTTTCAGAGTTATGCTAATTTCATAAAAATAATTTAATAGGTTTACTTACAAACCCTATGGCAGTTTGTATAGCCTGAGAAATATCTACTCTTCGAAAATATGAAAGACCTTACCAGTAAAATTAGTGCCAAGCATTTTTGTGGTAGGTTTTTTTTTTTGTTTTTTTTGTTTTGTTTTGTTTTGTTTTTTGAGACAGAGTCTCACTCTGTCGCTATCTCAGCTCACTGCAACCTCCGCCTCCTGGGTTCAGGCGATTCTACCTCAGCCTCCCGAGTAGCTGGGATTACAGGCAGGCGCCACCACACCTGGCTAGTTTTTGTATTTTTGGCAGAGACGGGGTTTTGCCATGTTGGCCAGACTGGTCTCTAACTCCTGATCTTAAGTGACCTGCTCACCTCCTTTGTGGTAGTTCTTAAAAATTTACTTTTTATTTGAGGGAAAATCATACATGTGGTAAAGTGTGCAAACCTAACATATATATAAATAACACCATGAAATTGTATACATTTACACACACATACAGAAACACACATTTGTGTAACAACTACCCAAATCAAGGTGTAGATAATTTACAACAGGGGTCTGCAACCCCTGGGCTGAGGACCACTACCGGTTGGTGGCCTGTTAGGAAATGGGCTGCATAGCAGGAGGTGAGCCGAGGGTGAGGGAGCATTACCGCTTGAGCTCTGTCTGCCTCCTTCTGAGTGCATTAGAGGCAGCATTAGATTCTCATAGGAGCGCGAACCCTATTGTGAATTGTGCCTGCTAGAGATCTAGGTTGTATGCTCCTTATGAAAATCTAACTAATGCTTGATCATCTGAGGTAAAACAGTTTCATCCTGAAACTATACCATCCCCACCCGCTATCTGTGAAACAGTCCCTGGTACCAAAAAGGTTGGGGACTGCTGATTGACAACATTCCAGCCAAATCTCTCCAGAAGTAATCACTATTCAGATTTATCTATTTGATAAGGTATTTGATTTGATTAAAATTATTTGACTAATAATTTTTATAATATTACCTTTTATTTTTCCCTAGTGAGTAGTTTCAGTGAACACTTGTCCTTTTAGGATGCTGCATTAGTTTGCTAGGGCTGCCATAACAAAATGCCACTGATTGGGTGGCTTAAACGACAGAAATTTGTTTTTTCACAATTGAACAACATTAAGGTGTCAGTAGATTTGGTTCCTTCTGAGGTCTCTCTCCTTGGCTTGCAGATGGCCACCTTCGTGCTGTGTCCTCACATGGCTTTTTACGCTGTGCACACACATCCCTGGTGTCTTCTCATATATACACATTTCTTCTTCTTGTAGGGACACACAGGCAGGTTGGAATACAGCCCACCCTAACAGCCTTATTTTCACTCAGTCACCTCTTTAAAGGCCCTATCTTCAAATACGGTTACATTCTGAGGTACTGAGGTTTAGGGCTTTGACATAGGAATTTTGGAGGGACACGATTCAGCCCTTAACAGCCACCCAACAATTTTGAACACCTTTCCTGTATTTTGGGGAGTTTCCCACTTCAGGAGTGTGTACCTTGAGATGGTAGAATCCAGAAACTGACATTTTGAGCATATGCCAGGACCCTGCAAACGCCTGTTTGTTCTGCACAATTTCAGAAGATGACTTGCACATAAACCACAATGAGAAGGACTCCTTGCAGGGTTTTGCTGTGTTCAGCTTGTCCAGCGTATGACATAGACCCATTGTTTTCCATCATTTTGAAACTACTGTCACAAAGCAGATATTGCAGCTGGGCTCACTGGGCAGTGGATATAGTCACTCAAGTCTCTGTCTCTGGAAGCTGCACAGTCCTGCTCCCAACAGCATTGACTTGAATTTCTGCTTTGTGACAGTAGTTTCAAATGGATTGGTAGATTTAAATGTTATCTCATTGTGATTTTAATTTGCATACCCTGATTTGTCAATTAGATTGAACATCTTTTGTTATATGTGTATTTTGTTTCTGCTCCAGTGAAATTCATTTTTTTCTATTTTCTTATTAGGTTGTCTTTTGAAAAATGAATCACAATATTCTTTTTAATACAATTTCAACTTTTATTTAGGTTCGGGGGCACATTGTATAGGTTTGTTACATAGCTTTATTATGGGACACTGAGGTTTGGGGTATGAATGATCCCATTACCCAGGTAGGGAGCATAATAACTAATAGGTAGTTTTTCAGCCTTACCCCTCTTTTCTCTCTCTCCCCTTTAGCAGTTCCCAGTGTCTATTGTTCCCATCTTCATATCCATATGTACCTAGTGTTTACCTCTCACTTGTAAGTAGAAACATGCAGCATTTGGTTTTCTGTTCCTGTTTTGATTTGCTTAGGGCAATGGCTTACAGCTGCATCCATGTTGCTGCAAAGGACATGATTTTATTCCTTATTATGGCTGTGTAGTATTACATGGTATATATATATATACCACATTTTCCTTATCCAGTTCACTGTTAATAGGCATCTAGGTTGATTCCATGTCTTTAATATTGTGAATAGTGCTGTGATGAACATACAAGTTCATGTGTCTTTTTGGTAGAGCAATTTATTTTCCTTTGGGTACATACCCAATGATAGGATTGCTCGATCAAATGGTAGTTCCATAATGTTCTTTATACATTATTGATTTTTCATTGGTCATATATTTTGCTAATGTCTATCTTTAACTTTCTTTATGGAGACTTTTGATAAATACAAGTTCTTAATTTTAGCAGTCATATTTATTAATCTGTTCCTTTGATATTTACTGTCTGTATTTTATTTAAGAAATCTTTTCCTGCATGAGGCCATAAAAATATTCTCCTATATTGATTTCTAAAGGTTTTACAGTTTGCCTTTCATATGTGGCTGTGAAATACACCTGGAATTGACTTTGCATATAAAGTGAGGTAGGTGTGCTTTGCCACCCTATCTCTGTCATATAACAAATGACCATAGAAAGATATGTTTCTAGGTTCTTTATTTCCTTATTATCTTCATATTGATTTTTGACTTCATTACATTGTAGCCAGATAATAAGGTCTGTGATTCCATTCTTTTTAAGTTGGTTGAGAATTACTGTATGTGTGTGGTCAGTTTTGATAAATGCTTCATATCCGTCTGATAAAAAAGTATATTCTGTGGTTGTAGGTGTACTTTCTAGACTAACATTAGAAAAACCTTATGAACTGTGTTATTCAAATGGCCTGTATCTTCGTTATTTTTTTCCTGCTAAATCTGCCAATTGTGGAGAGAATTCTGTTAAAATATTCCACTATTGTGGCAGATTTATCTGTCTCTCCTAAAAGTCTATTAATTGTTGCTTTACATATTGTGAGGCCATGTTATTAAGGGCATACAAGTCTAGAACTGTTAACTTCCAGTTCATTAGTATGTAGTGAGCCTTTATATTTTAATGCTTTTTGTCATAAACTCTATTATGTACAATATTAATATAGTGACTTCAGTTTTCTTTTAGTCAGTATTTCCTGGTATTTTTTCTAACATATATTTTGAATGTAGATTTTTTTTTCTTAAATGTGTTCTGATGATCTTTTCCTTTTAATGGGAGCTTTCAGTTCATTAAGATTTACTTACTACATGGTAAATAGATATAATTACTATTAATATATGTATATAAATACATGATATATAAATACATAAATATATTTTAAGTATTAATGTTTGTTGATACAATATATTTTTTATTACTATACACCATATTTGGATATTTTTTCTAACATTTATTTTGTACTTCTTCTTTGTTTTATCTTTTTTATGTTGCTTTTTCTTTGTTCTTTTCTAAGTGATTGGTTTTTTCCTACTATTCTGAATCATGGTTTTTGTTTTGTTTTGTTTTTTTGAGGCAGGGTCTTGCTCTGTCTCCTGGGCTGGAATTCAGTGACACATCTTTTTTTTTTTTTTTTTTTTTTGAGGCAGGGTCTCGCTCTGTCGCCCAGGCTAGAGTGCAGTGGCATGATCACAGCTCACTGTAGCCTCGACCTCCTGGACTCAAGCGATTCTCTCACCTCAGTCTCCAAAGTACTGGTACTACAAGAATGCACCACCATGCTTGGCTAATTTTTTAAAAATTAAAAAAACGGTGTCTCACTATGTTTTTCAGGCTGGTCTCAAACTCCTGGGCTCAAGTGATCCAGCTGCCTTGGCCTCCCAGGAGGCTGGGATTACATATGTGAGCCACTGTATCCAGCCCTGGATCATTCTTATTAGTAACTGCCTAGATCAGGCCCAGCGTGGTGGCTCATACCTGTAGTCCCAGTACTTTGGGAGGCAGAGGCAGGCAGATGGCTTGAGCCCAGGAGTTCAAGATCAGTCTGGGAAACATGGCAAAACCCCTTCTCTCCAAAAAGCTACAAAACTTAGTCAGGTGTGGTGGCTTGCATCTGTAGTCCCAGCTACTGGGGATGCTGAGGTAGGAGGACTGCTTGAGCCCAAGAGGTTGCAGCTGAAGTGAGCAGTGATCATCCCACTGCACTCCAGCCAGGGTGACTGAGTGAGACCTTGTCTCAAAAAGAAAAAGAAAAACAACAACAACAACGAAAAACCTGTCTATATCTGTAATAAAACAGGTATTCTTCCAGGGACTTTTTTAGAAATATTAACATGAATATTAAGTAATCAAGATCTGGTTTAATTAAAATCTTTACCCATCTCCTAAACAATACATGAATCTTAGCATGGTTGATTCTAGCCACCTGGAAATCAACCTATACCCTATAAATATATTTTAATAATAACTTATTCTTATTTTTATTTGAATCTACAAAGACATTAGTCTTGCTGTTTTATACCATCTATATTTGTTTGAATTTATCCATATAAGCTTTTCCTTCTTGTACTTGAAACTTTCTTTGAGAGATCATGTTCCATATGACCGAAGCATATATTTTGGAATTTCTTTTAGTGATAGTTTGTTGGTGGCAAAGTCACTGCGTTTTTGCTTCTCTGAAGACATTTTTATTTCATCTTTGTTTTTAATAACTTTTTATGGACTTTCTGGGTATAAGATTCTGGCTGGCAGTTACTTTCTCGTGGAAAAATTGAACTCATTTCATAGACTCCTGAGTTCATTGTTGTTATAAAAATTCTACTGTCAGTCTAATTTTGATTCTTTGGAGATCATTTATCTTATTTTTCAGATATCTCTGAAGATCTCTTCATCGTCGATGTTCTGCAGTTTCATTATGACATGGCCATCTTTGGATGTGACTTTGGATCTTTGGATTGTGACTACCTGTCACAAATAATTGCCTTTTTTTTTTTTTTTTTTTTTTAGACAGGGTCTTGCTCTGTCATCTATGCTAGAGTGTAGTGGCATGATCACAGCTCACTGCAACCTCAACCTCTAGGACTCAAGTGATCCTCCCATCTCAGCCTCCTGAGTAGCTGGGACTACAGGCCTGCCCCTCCAAACTTGGCTATGTTTTTTTCTTTTGTTTTAGAGGAAGGGTCTTACTGTGTTGCCCAGGTTGGTCTTGAGCTCATGGACTGAAGTGATCCTCCTGTCTTGACCTCCCAAAGTGCTGGGATTACTGGCATGAACCACCATGCTCGGCCTCGTGTTTTTTTTATGAAAAGATTTTGGATCCTCCATTCTTCTTCTCTAATCTGTACAGATTGTTCTCTGGGAACTCCTGAGCAGCTCTTGTCATGGATTTTCCTTCATTATTTTTCTGCATTGGATCTCCAGTTTCCTCATCCTAATGGTTTCTTTTTTTTTCTAAATTTCTCTTCGATTTTCCTAGAATTTGTCCTCTATTGTCATCCATGGAAAGTTTGCATAAGGTAAAGTTTTTGGTTCTTGTATGCCTGAAGATACTTTTATCAACCTACACACGTGAATTTTTCCTGAGAAATATCAGATTCCTATTCCTTTGTACATGAACTGATTTTTCTCTTTGGGAAGGTTTATGGTTGATTTTCTTCTCTGTGGGCTTCTGAAAATTCATAATGATGCCTTTATGTGGTGGACTCTATCATACTGGGGATTTACATCCTTAAGTTTTGTTAAAAAAATTGTATTGTTACTTTGAAATTTTCTTGTGTTTCATTCTCTCTAGTTCTTATTGTTATTTCTGTTAGTCAGATGTTGGATTTCCCAGGCCGACCTCTATTTTTGTCTTGTCTTTCCTTCCTGTCATCCTTTTTTCTTTCTTTTTCCTCTACTTTTTGATAGATTCCTGCGACTTTGTCTTTTGACACATCTTATCTCACTGATTCTTGTGTTTTGGTCATTCCCCGTCTACTGGTGAGCTCATGAAAGGCATTCTTTATTTCTGCTACACAGTGTTTTCTAGCATTTTTTTCTAACATTTCCTTTTGATTCTTTTTTCGTTTCAATCTCCCGGCTTACACTAGGCATCTGACCTTGCAAGTTGTCCACTTTAAAAAAAATTAGAGCCCTAAGCATATTAACCATTGTTATTTTAAATTCTCTGTTAGTTACAAAATTTCTGCTATATCTATGTCTATCTCTGATGTTTGTTTCTTCTGTTGAGATTGCTTTTTGTTCCCCTGTCTTTTTACCGTGACTTGTAATTTTTTGTTGAAAGCTGTATATGAGCTATCTCAGAATAGGAACTGAGGTAGATAGGCCTTTAGTAGTTTGAGGTTTTATGTTTATCTCGCTAGAAGTTGGGTTGTATCTACTGTTTGCTGTAGTTGTACATATCAGAGGCTTCAATATTTTACAATGATTTTGTTTTGTCTCCCTTGTTATCTTTGAATTTCCCTAGAAACTCTTTCTTAAGTAAAGACTGAGTCTTGCAATTCTTTTGGCAGTAATTTAGTGTTGTTATACAGGAGTCCGGTTGATCTGATGATAAGTGCAGAGAGAGTGCAAACATTCTATAATCCCATGAAGTCTCAGTTTTTTAGTGGGCCTGTGTCCTTGGGCTGTGACTTTCACAAATGCTTCTCAACCTTTCTCCCCACTATGTGAGATAGGAGGGCTAGAGGGGGCTGGAGTTGAGTAATTTCCCTTTCCTCAAGTAAGGTTCATCTCTGAGGAAGTATTTTCCGTTGTTTGATATGCCTTTTTGGTGGAGAATGCTCTGAGCCTATTTCAAAAGGTTGTTTTCCTCCCAAACCTGGGATGAACACAAGTGGATTTTATCTCCCATCTTTACCTGGTGGGACTCTTGGAAGTACAACCTGCAGAAGTGTAGAGGTGCCCCCATAGACTGGTCCCCCAGGAGTTTTTAACGCTCAAGCTAATAAACAGTAAGCCTTTAGTCATTTATCAAAATTACCATTTAAGTGTTCCTACTAGTTCCTGTCTCCAGTGACATCTGCTTTGAGTAAGCTGATCTGTATTTCATATATTTTCTTGTCTCTCCAGGTTTTTAGGATGGTGGCTTGTCCTATGACTTCAATTCTTTGAGGGATCGAAGAAAAGTCATTGATTTTCAGTTTGTTCAGCTCTTTTCTTGTGAAGATAGGTGAGATGACCTCCAATGTCAGGGAAGAAACTGAAAGTCTCAGCTTTGCCTTTTGATCTTTTGTTTGAAATTTTCATTATATCTTTTATTTTTGCTTTAAATTTGGAGTGCCTTTTCATATTTTTTCTTTATCATTTTAATAGCATACTCTATTTAATAACTGCAGCAGCTTTTCTTATCCTTTTCCCTCTGAGAAAGTTGTTTGTAGGTTCTTTGTTTCTTTAAGTTTTCTTCTGTTTTTTGCCTTCTCTCTTTTTGGGAGATGGTTTCCAGTCTTCTGTTTTGTTGTTTTTGTTGTCTATTTGCTTTTGCTTTATTTAAAAAAAAATTATTTCACTTGCCAAATAAATGGTAAGCGAAATTGGAAGGATGAATGGATGAAATTGCCTAGCAACAGTCGGAGAAAAGAGTCTAGTCCTGAGAAACATTTAATAGTTTGATAGTGAAGGAAACAGCTTATTTTTATGGCTTCTAGAATTGAATATTAGTTCATTTACTTGTGTTCATCTTTTAAAAAATAATAAAGATTATGAACTTGTCGCTTTGACTAACTGACTATATTCCATAAACTTTGATCTAATAGGAGAAGCACTCTTAATTTTGAAGCTGTTGAAGTTTTCTGTTTACATTTCTATTATTAATTTGTAAATTCATTGCTTTCAATTTAGAAATTACCCTGATATATCTTACTTTTGTGGAATATATTTAAATTTTCTTTTTGGTCTGCTAGAAGTCAGAGTATCAGTTTTGCTTGGATGCTTTAAAAAATGCTATGAAGCCTTTACAATGTGGATAGATACTTTAATTTTTTTTTGAGTTTTTTCTTTGAGGCATAATTGATGAAAACATATACATTTACAGATGTATAGACACACATGTTTATATATTATGTATATACACACGTTTTTATATATTGTGTATATATACACACATTGTGAAATGATTACAATCAAGCTAATTAACATATCTATCACCTAATATAGTTTTTAAATTTGTGTTGAGAACATTTATCTATCATCATCATGTACTATAGATCCTATAACATATCATGTCTAACTGAAACCTTGTATACTTTGACCAATACTCTTTCATATCCCCCACATCCCCAGCCCCTGGTAATCACCATTCTGCTCTCTTTTATGAATTTGACTCTTTTAGATTACACATATAAGTGAGATCATAAGGGAAATTTAATTATTAATTAATTCACATTTCTATGTTATTTGCTTTTTCTATTTGATATGATATAGAATTTATAGTGGCATGTCAAAATTTTCTATATAAAATTTATTCCTATGTACTCCTCATATATTTTAATAATCTTTACTTTCTATATTTTGTTGCTGTGTAATTTGATACACAGACCTTTATAATTATTATTGCTTTTTATAATGTATTATGCCCCCCACTCACACATACATGTGTGTGTGTATCTCTTTTTCCCATTTAGTGCTTTCTTCCTTGAGTCCTCTTTTTTATTAATGTCTTGACATTTATTTTATTTGTTTGCCTAATATTTTTCAAACCATCTGTTAACTTTAAACCAGTATGTTATTTTTTATTTGCTCCCCTTACCTGAAGAATTAGTTTTTTATTTTTATCTAATCTGAAAGTCTGATTTTTAAAAAGGTGAGAAAGTTTCCGTGCTGTTTCTACGTAGGTTGGTGTTTTAAAATTTTTAATTTTTTGTTATTTTTTTTCATAGGTTTTTATATATTTGAATGACTACTATTTAATTTTTATTCCATGCTTCTAGTTTTGCAATGTAACAAAACAGTTTTCCTTGTAAAAACTTCTTAGAATGATAGTGAATGACATTGAGGTACTATAATTTTACTGTAAGTTTTCTATTGTTAGACATTAGGTTATTCCTTTTATTGTAATTGTTTCAAGAAATTCAATTAATATCTCTGGATTTTGATTTAGAATAGATTCTCAGAAGTGGAATTAATGAGTTAATCTATAAAAACATTTATGATAAGGCTTTTGATATGTAATTCCATTTTTTATTAAATTTAGTCTTCTGCCATCAGTGACTGAAACTGAATTTAAACAAATATACTAGAGTTTATGTATCCCAAAGCACATCCTCCTTGAAGTGTTCTTTCTGCACAGATAATTGTTTATATAACATGCTCCAAATACTGAAAATCTCCTTTATGAGTTGCCTTCAAAGCCTAAAACATGACCTGTAGCTATTTTCATTGGTGGTAATCTTAACTTTTTAGAATAGATTTGATTTTCAGAAATAGAAGTCTTTTGAATTCATGTCTTATGACTTAGAAGTTAGAATAAACTGGATAAATTGCCTTTAATGAAAGTCTTAGTACATATCTACCTGGATGAAGCAGGATTTTGATCCACATCTGTCTGACTTCCAAGACCATGTGCTTAACCACTAGGCTTACAGTCAGCAGGCAAATATTTATGTAGTACCTACTATATTCTAAGCACTGTGGTAGGTACCAAGTATAGAGTGAGGGCCAAAACAGGCATGCTTTTGGTTCTTATACCTCTAAGAGACTAGCTTGTAAGAAACTTTCTTCTTTCAGTTATACTCTTTTAAGTAATGCAACTTTAAAAAGTTTCATCTTGTTAGTTTATAGTATTTATATACATTATCTTGTGGTAGTGTTATTTTCTTAAAAACAGAAAGCATTAATTCTTTTTATCTCTCAACTGCTATGCATTTAGTTTTGCTTAGTTAGTACTTGTTCTAATGAATGTTTGATTTTATATTGATTGCTTTGATTCAAACTCATTTTAAACCTAGTGGCATTATAAGTTACCATCTAAGCTGGAATATATAATTGCCCTAACTTTAGGTGGTGTATCAGAGAAGGCGTTTTGACAGGGCAGTATACAGGTACTCTGAGGATATTTAAATGGTAATAAGAGGATAGAAAAATTAATCTGATTTTAGAGGACCTCAAGGTAAATTTTTATTTGTGGAAAAAAAAAAAACTTTATTAAAATAAAAAGTGGAAGTTTAATAAATATTTCTTAGGACTTCTTTTATTCCACCACATCGGAATTGGATACTTATAGCCATGCCTTAAAATACAGATCAATCTTTTTTGAATCCCGTACAATAGTAGCATTGCTTTAAACATTGTGGAAACAGCAGGAATTGGTCCTAGACTTACAGAAATAACTTATCATAAATTTGGAACCTCCAGAAAGAGGAGGGCATTGGGCATTTTCCAACTCATTTCTCTTGGCATTTATCATACTAGGGTCAAGAGACAATTTAATTTTAATAGCTTAGATGCTTGAATCATTTTTTGAGCTCTATTTTATTTTTCTTAAGTCAATGTGAGTGTATGAATCAATCACTAATTTTAAAAGACATCTAGAAAACATTTGATACCATCTCTTGAGATTTCCATAATTTTATTTATTTTTTAAATATTATTTTGCCTTTGAGTGAAGTTGTGTCTGGGCCATAATTTTATTTTGAATTCAGGATCACATGAATCATAGTAACTTCTTTTGATTAAGGAAAATTAATAATTAAGATATTTACAATATATTACTCTGAAAAATGTTTGCAACTATTTGAAATGTAAACAAAGATTTAGAAAGGTATATTTGGAGAAGATGAAAACCCCCCATTTACTCATTTGAAGAGGCTGCTGAGTTTCCCAAACAGCCAAAGTGTTTTCTAATGCTTAAATGACTTTTTTTATTGTATTTTTTTGAGACAGAGTCTTGCTCTGTTGCTCAGACTGGAGTGCAGTGGCACAACGTCAGCTCACTGTAACCTCTGCTTCCTGGGTTCAAGTGATTCTCCTGGCTCTGCCTCCTGAGTAGCTGGGAACCCGTCACCATGCCCAGCTAATTTTTGTATTTATAGTAGAGACGGGGTTTCACCATGTTGGCCTGGCTGGTCTCGAACTCTTGACCTCAAGTGATCTGCCCATCTCAGTCTCCCAAAGTGCTGGGATTACAGGCATGAGCCACTGCACCCAGCCTGATTTTTAAGTAACCATATTAAAATGATATCATAGGTGATGAAACAGGTTTGAGTTAGGCAAATTATAAGAGCCTTATTCAAACCTAATCTTATTTTGGATTTGCTGTCTCCTACTGATGGTGAGTGCCTTGTATGTTATATGTTGGGGTCTCCTAAAGATCCACTTGGAGCTATCAATATAAGAATTTTGGGGGATTCTTTTTTAAAATGCGTTGTTTGAAAACATTATTCTGATTGATAAATCTTTAGCAAGACTAAGAAAAAAGAGAAAACCTAAAGTGCTAATACCAGGAATTAAAGGGGGATATTTCTACAGGCCCTAAATAAATTAAAAGAATAGTAATACTGTGAACATCTCTACACTTATGAATTCTGCAACTTAAATTGACAGTTTCCTTGAGAGACACAAATTAACAAAACTCATTCAGAAAAAAAATACACAACATGAATTGCCCTATCTGTGCTAAAGATACTGAATCTATAGTCAAAAGCCTTCCAAAAAAGAAAACTATGGTTCTATTGCCAAATTCCAAAACATTTAAGGAAAAAGTAACATTAATTTTATACAAACTGGCCCAGAAAATAAAAGAAAAAGATGCACTTTCCAAACTCTTTTTATGAGGTCAGCATTATTTTGATACCAAAGTCAGACAAAAACATTACAAGAGAACACAACAGACCAGTATTTCTTATTGCCCTTATCTCAAAAATCCTCAGCAGTATATTAACAAATCCAGCAACATACAGAAAGATAATATATGACCAAGTAGGGTTTATTCCAGGAATGTAAGGCCAGTTCAGCATGCAATAATCAATCAATATAATTCACAGAGTAAAAAAGGAAAACCATATGATCTTCTTGGTAGTTATACAGAGAGCACTTGCAACATTCAATAACCATTCATGATAAAAATTCACGACAAACTAGAAATAGAAGGAAACTTCCTTAACTTGACAAATGGCTTCTACTAAAACTACAACTAACATAATAATGGCAAACAACTGAATGCTTTTCCTCTAAGGTTGGGAACAAATAACAATGTTTGCTGTCATAAATCTTATTCAAGATTTTTCTGGAATTCTTTGTCAATGCAATAAGACAAGAAAAAGAAATAAAATGTATACAGGCTGGAAAGGAAGAAACCTAACTATTTATTTAAATGAGTTTATCAAAGTTTCAAGATACAAAGTCAACACTTAAAAATCCATTTTACTTCTATATACTAGCAATGAACAATTGGAAATTTAAAAAAATTTAAATGTATTATTTACAATAACACTGAAAACAAAACAAAAAATGCTTAGGTATAAGCCTAGCAAAATATATGCAGCATCTGTGTGCTGAAAATCATGAATTATTTGTGAAAGAATTCAAAGAAGGCCAAAATAAATAAAGGTATATACTATGTTTATGGATTAACAAATTTAATATTATTAAGATGTTGATGCTTTCCAAATTGATTTATAGATTCAATGCAATTTCAATCTAAATTCTATCACGATATTTTGCAGATCTTGACAAACGGATTTTAAAATGTATATGGAAAGGCAAAAGATCTAGAATAGACAATTTTTAAAAAGAACTTTGGAGGACTAACACTACCTGATTTCAGAGCTTACTTTACAGCTGCAGTGATCAAGACAGTGTGGCATTTGTGAAAGAATGTGTAAATATATCAATGGAACTGAAGAGTCTAAAAATAGACCCATACATATATGGTAAAATGATTTTTGCCAAAGATGTGAAGGCAAAAAAAAAACCTTCTTTTTTCCTTGAGCTGGATGAGGTCTGAAAAATAATCTTTTCAGTAAGTCTGTTCTAACACCTGAACATCTGTATGCAAAAATAATTCACCTTGACCTATAGCCGATGCTTGATACCAATTTTACCTTAAATTGTACCATAGACATAAACATAAAAGGTAAAATTATTAACATTTTGGGAGAAAACATAGGAGAAAATTATTGTGACCTAATTTTAAATTAGGGCGAAAGTTCCAGATACAGTACAAAAAAAAATCAATTCAAAAAGAAAATTGACAAATTGAACTTCACCAATATTAAATATTATTTTAGTGTAAATGACACTGTTAAGAAAATGAAAACACAAGCCATAGACATGGAGAAATTATTTGAAAATCTCATATCTGACAAAGACTTTGGATCTAGAATATACATGAACTCTTAAAACTCAAAAATGAGAAAACGAAGAATCTAATTTTAAAATGGGCAAAAGATTTGAACAGACAGTTCAGCTAAGAAGGTATACAGATGACAAGTAAACACATGAAAATACATTCAACATCATTGATCATTAGGACTGTGAAAATTAAAACTGCAATATGGCATCACTACTCATAGATCAGAATGGCTGAAATCAAAGACTGGCCATTCCATGTGCACAGGAAGGTGTGGAGCAACTGGACCTCTTATACATGGCTGTGAGAATGCAAACTAGGACCCTGTGAAAACAGTTGAGCAGTATTTATAAAATTAAACATACATTTGTAAATTATAATCTGTCATCCCACTCAGTCATTTATCTAAGTGACATAAGCACCTATGTTTACATAAAAAGCTGTATGTGAATATTTTAGCAACTTTACTCCTACTCACTAAAAACTGCAAATAGTGCAAATGTCCCTCACCTGGAAAATGGATAAAAAAGCTATGGTACATCCCATACAATGTACCATATACCAATTTTACTCATCAGTAAAGATTGACTACTGATACACACATCAACATGAATTAATCTCGAATTCATCATGCTGAGATGATATTCAAAACATGATATTTCATGCAATTCCATCTATATGATATTCTGGAGAAGCGAAATTACAGACCAGTGGCAGCCAGGAGCCAGAAGTGTAACTCAAGGGATTTGGGGTGAGGGTGGGGTTGATGAAACCATTTTGTACATTGTTCATGCTGGTGGTGAAACAACGCCATACTTTTGTCAAAACCCATAGAATTGTGCACCAAAAAGAGTAATTTTTACTGTTTAGAAATTAAATAGAAAAAGAATCCATCTACATCTCTGGATTTTTAAACTTGTACCATCCTCTGGTCATTTCTGTGTAGACTTTTTTTTTTTTTCCGTATTAACTTTTAAATTTCTCCACAGATGACTCATAAAGGAGCTTGTCAAATGGCACCTCTATTCTCTCAGTTTACAAATTATTTTGCAGTAATATAAGCAACAGAACAAAAGCCAAGTGCCATCTGGGGGGCTAAGATTGAGCTACATTTGATAATTCTTACTGAAAGTATAAGGTTTTAATTATTATTTAATTATATTATAAACTATAAAATAATATTGACTTGTGATTGTAATTGTACTTACCACACAATGGTTCCAAAAGTATTGTTTCACTTTCACTACTTAGAGCAATGGATGTAGGAGATTGAACAGAGATCTAATTGGTAACTTCTACTCTCAGGAAACAAGGAAGAAGTGAGTCATCTGAAGGACTGATGGGAGAAGAGAATGTCTTGATATTTGCCAGCAAGTTTTTCTGAACAGGGCTGTTAGCCACGTTCTATTTTTCTTCCTGTACTACATCCAGTCACTTATGGTGACACAGAGAGCAGAATAGTATGGATAAAAATTCCCATGTCACATCCAGTACTGTCACTTCAACCAGTGATGACCTTTCTTTTCTGAACATCATTGCAAGTTGGAAAATCGAACTTCTTAACTTTTGTTTCCCATCACATCCTGTAATGAAAAGTAATAAAGAAAAGAAAAGAAATTAGGATTTAACAGGGAAAAGTGTCAACATCACAGGGCTGGTGAAATCTACAGAGAGGCAGCATGGTATTACAGCAGGGCATAGATGTTAGGATCAGAGGTACAGTATTTAGGTTCAAATCCCAGCCTGTCACTTACCAGCTATTTAGGCAAATTTCTCAACCCCAGTGAGCCTCATTTTTCCTCACTTTTAAATTGGAAAAATAACACCCATCATAATAAATTGTGGTGAGAATTAAGAAGATCACATAATAGACTGAATTCAGTATTTGGCCTAGTGAGAATACAGAACAAGAAATAGTTGTTAGTGTTGGCTGTTATTATTTATAATTATACCTTTCTAAATCACTGTGGAATAATGAAGTTGACCATATTTAAGTTTCTATCATCCCTTCCATTATAACATTTACTAGCTGTATGACTTTGAGCATAGTATATAATTTCTCTGGCCTTAGTTTTCTTATCTGTAAACTGAGAATAAGTCTAGTAGTACCTATTTCATAATATCTTTGTGAGGATTAAATAAATTAATATTTCTAAAGCTCTAGATAGACAGCACCTGGAATGTAGCTAAGTACTCAATAAGTGTTAGCTATTACTGCTACTACTATTATTATCATTATTGTTATTATTATTATTCTCAACCAAAGATTAACAAGTACTAATTGAGCACTATTATACTGACAGTGTTGGTAAAAGAAAAGATTTGTGAGCTATACTGAATATTAAACTACGTGGTACTGAGTCTAAATTTGTAGCACTAAATACTCAAAGTATTTGACTGATTAATCAATGTATGCATTAGTAATTCAGAAAATGGACTGTGAACTAGTCAGGAATAATCAGTAAGAACGATAGTTAATATTTTGGGAGAACTGAATACATGGGGGAAAGAAAGGAAAGTTTCCTACACTGGGACAAGTGGAACAAAGTGCATATGGAGAAAAACGTGTTCACCGGCAGTAAGATAGACACAAGAAATTGCAAGATTGTAAAGTAATACAATGGATTACTATGTAGCAGAGAAAATTAACTAATTATACCACATATCAATGTGAAAAATCTCATAAACAGAATATGGAGTGAAATACACAAATCACAAGAGAAAACTGATATTCCATTTCTATAAAATTCTAAGGCAAAACTAAACTACATTGTTAAGGAATAACATATGTAAATAATAAAACTATTAATGATGATTATCGCAAAAGTTAGGACAGTGGTTACATCTGGGGAAGAGGAGAGAAGGGCAAAGAATGAGTTTCTAAGATATCATTTCATTGTGTGTGTGTGCCTGTGTGTGAACTTGAGCATTTGCTTTACAACCGTTATTTTAACAAGTAAAAAATAACTTAAAAGTAAGTGTGAATGAGGTCTGGGAAGTCAGCAAACCCAACCAGAGGGTACAGTATGTTGTGAATAGCAGGCATTAAAACAAATAAGGTGATCCTCAATCCATTTCTTTGTTAGTGCTAAGCAGCATCCAATTGGTTGTTCCCTCCACCACCCCCACTAAGCTTAAAAATCTCACCTTCCTCAAAATCCAGAGATAAATAATGAAAGTCATCGAACAGAGTCAAGGGGTCAAAGGTACTGAATCCTCCGAGAGGAATGTTACCTCTGACACCTAGCTAGCCTGGCAGGTGTATCCGGCACAGGGCAAGAGTGAGGCGTTGATAGCCGGAGGTTGTCTATCGATATGAAGGGCTTCCCCCTTACAATTGAGGCCCTTATTCCAGTTGACAAATGACACCTCACTGAAAAGGACGATGGAATTCATTTCGCTATCGAGGCTATGGCTGAAGTAGAGTCTGATCAGTCCTCAGTGGGGAAATGGAAGAAGAGATCGAGTGAGGATAAACCAAAGGAATGTACTTTTACTATGAAGATCAGAACGAGACCACAGGCTGATACATGTGCAAATTTAGACAGCTGGAGTTTATCTCCTGTGTCCAAAAATCTGCCCCAGACATTCCATTTCTCATTGCTGTCTTTCTTTTAAACTTGTCAAGGAAATAAGATGTAAGCTGAGCAGGTGGGAACTAGAAGCAAAAAGTTTATATTGTATGTGAATGCTTTTGCAATCTAATGAGCAACAAAAAGATTCATTCTGAGCTCTTTAAATGTTTTAATGGCCAACCAGGTAAAAGCTGGATATTTGAAAATATTTTCGTGTTATTTGGGTTCAATTAAAACCTGTCTCTCTCTCATAATTATTCTGCGAATAAGGTAAATATCCAAGACTAAATAAAAGGAACATTAGAATACCATAGCAGATAAGTCTTGCCTTGTTGTGATACTTATTTTGTTGTTGTTGAAGTATGTAAAGTGTTAGATACTTTACATAACCCTTCAACCACCTTTCAAAATTGTTGGTTTTTAAATAAGAAAGCGGAGACTTTGTGAAGTTAAATAACTTGACTAAGAACATATAGTGAAGCTAGGAGGCCAACTCAGTTCTGTCTGAACTAAAAGCAAAAATGAGAGGTGATAGCTACTTTCTTAAGAAGAGAAAGGAGAGGACTTTACAGGGAGCTTTATCCAAGCTGGTCAGAGAGGTGGAAGGCCAGTTCCCAGAGGGATGGCTCTATTTAGGGAAAGTCTTTCTTAACTAGTGAAAGACTGGAAGGTGAGGCTGTTTACTGGGAAGAACAAAGCTGTGACCGCTTCCTAAGGAGAAAAAAGATGCAGCCCTTGAAAGAACTGGAAGAAAGTGATAGTGGATCCCCAAACTGGAAAGACTTAACACAGTATATTTGGATATAGTCATCTATATCCATTGATTATGGTCCCATATTTGCCGCTAAATTGTTATTGAACTTTGTGCAGTCACTTCACCAACTTGACAAATATAAACCGCAACATATCATAATGTACTGAAGTTGAAGAAGTGAGTGAGGATACCTAGATCCATGTCAGCCTGGCACATAGAAGGAGTAAAGATATCACATCAATCTAAATATGAAATGCTTATAAATCTTAATTTATTTCTTTTTATAAGATTAAAAATAAACATAAAAAGAAGTGCTAACGTTTTCTTCCTGCACTTCATTGAATTGTTTTACCACCCATGGCTTTCAGGGACATGGGCTGAATAGGATAAGGCTTGGAGAATGGCACTTCCCACTGGAGGCTTTTACCTTGGCAAAAGATCAGCCA
Organism: Macaca thibetana thibetana; assembly: GCF_024542745.1. NCBI lineage: Eukaryota > Metazoa > Chordata > Mammalia > Primates > Cercopithecidae > Macaca > Macaca thibetana. The sequence continues at coordinate 37,099,425 of NC_065585.1, forward strand.
GGTCAATTATGCTGAGAAAAGTATTTGGCTTTAGCAATACTATGAGGGGGGTGGTTAGGAAACAGAGATGCCACGTGGGTTCTGAACTACAGCTCTTCTGCAAAAATGCCTGTAATTTTAAAATGTGGAGACCTTTGTTTTGACCAGGCATGGTGGCTGACACCTGTAATCTGGACACTTTGGAAGACTGAGTTGGGAGGATCACTTGAGCCCAAGGATTTCGAGACCAGCCTGGGCAATATACTGAGACCCCAACTCTACCAAAAAAACAAAAAAATAGGCAGATGTGGTGGTTCACATGTGGTCCCACCTACTTGGGAGGCTGAGGTGAGAGGATCGCTTCAACCCTGGAGGCTGAGGCTGCAGTGAGCTGTGTCAGCACCACTGCACTACAGCCTGGGCAATGGAGTGAGGCCTGTCTCAAAAAAAAAAAAAAAAAAAAAAAAAAAAAAATATATATATATATATATATATATATATAGAGAGAGAGAGAGAGAGAGAGAGAGAGAGAGAGAGAGTACCTATGATGGACATTATAAACTCAAATTCCTAAAGTGACCTCAATGAGTAAAACGAGTTGAATGAAAATGGCCACCCAGTCCTCTTGTTTTCTCATTCTGATAGAAAGTATGTTTCTACTATAAGTCACAGCATGCATGCAGGAGGACATGTGGCTTGTAATACTCAGTCTCAGTGCAGGACAAGAATTGGGAGTGATGTGGATGATGTGAACTAGAAAATGGGGCAGCAGCTACTCATGTCTTGTTGATAGTTGTAATCCAGTTGTAATCCACTGGATGTTGATCCAGTCTTGCTACATTTCTTATTTTTCCAAAAGGGACAGAAATCCAACTATTAGGTAAAAATATCTTGATTAAAAAAAAGACTACCTTGGAACTAAGTTTTTATAAAACATTGTAGGGACCACATAAAGCAGGCCGTCAGCCTAATCAGCTCTGTAGTCAACTGGTTTGCAGCCCCTGACTTACTCCAGTGCCAGAAACCTGGGCTTGCAAGTGGTTTTCATTTTATCCTCCAGGGGATTGACTAGCTGTGACTTCCTCAGGGAAGCCTTCCCTGGCCAGATCGGCTACTGCACTTGTATTTTCTCTAGTCTTCTGTATATCCCCATCCTTCCTTTCTATACACTTTTTTTTTGGTAATTATATGTTTGATGCTTTTTGTTCCTACTAGACTGTAAGTTAATTGAAGAAGGAAACTATTTCTGTGTTGGTCATTGTCATTAGGTTTCCTGGAATCAGACTGTAGTGGATTGTGAATTGTGTGAAGGAGGTTTAGTGGGCAGTGCTCTTGGGAACACTAGGTGGGTGAGGGAAATGGATTGGGCTGGGAGAGAAATGGCGTGAAAATTTTTTTAGAGATACAACCTGGGAGACAGCCATAAATAATATAGAACAAATAATTTGTGTTATGACTTCAACATAAAAATATTTAAAATGGGCATATCTTTGAAATTGTATTAAATTCTGGATTATTTACTTTTCTGTTATATAAATACTATCATTTAAGCCAAAACAACATAAATAGTTAACAATGGCAATTAGTAGTAATTAATAGTGGGACTAATTTAAAAAATCATGTGTGAGGAAGACTTAACAATATTTTGATAATATTTCTTTCCTCTGAAAAAATGATTTATTTTAACTCTTGTCATCTCTTTATTTGATAGTAATTGATTTCAGGCTATGTTGGTGTATATTTTATGATCCATAATTAAACATATATTACGTATATTTAATAAAAAAACAATAATGAGATGTTTCTTTCTGTATCATGATACAGGAGGATATTTTTTACTCTTTCAATTCCTTTTTCAGTAATACTGAGAACTGCCTACAACCTTTACTTTGGGGCAAGCTTTTATTCTTTTATGTAGTGATAAGAGTGAATAACAGTCAAATGCAAAATTCACTTTGCCTTGCACCTCTGCTCTTATCAAGCCCACATTACACTGATTTGTGGTATCAAGCTACTGTGATAACATTGATCTAAATATCTTCTCAACAAAATAATTTTAGCATTGAATACCTTGGGATTTCACTGACTACCAACGATGGGTTTTTAGACTTTTCTGCTTTGTCTATTCATTTTGTGTCTACAGACTTGTTTTGGTAGAACAGCTGCTTATCAGTCAGGTTTTTTGCATCTAGAAGTTAATTATGTAGGTTATCCATGTCTAAATTGTCCATCATTTTTAAATATTCTTAAGCACATTGGACATCATCATAAGTTAAACCTCTCTTTATCAGGAAAAAATGATTTTAAAGAATAGAGGTAATTTTAACTTGTGAAATTGAAGATGGATTCCAAATAAGGTATAGTTTTAGTAAAGAAATGAGAAAGCTCTGTTTAACTTGGCTGCCGTTTTCTAAGTTCTAAAGAAATCTTATTTTTGAAAAATGGAGTCACTTTTATTTTCACTGTATGAAAAAATATACGGTGTTGTTGCAATTTCAGCAGCATCGAGCAATAATGGCAATCAGTTCATCCTTTGCTATCACCTATTCGAAGGTCATTGGTTTTGAAGAGACAATATGTAAGTTTCTGTTTTAATGTAAATCTTTTTCTTCATCCTCACCCTCAATGCATTTTCAAATTAGAGAAGGACATTCTTCTTGTCCCACACTTTGAAAATATAATTTATGGTAGGCTAATATTATAACATCTTTTTATGGCTGTCAACAATGACATACATCTTGTAGGCACCTGTCTAAAAAGGCAACCTCCCTTTCCTTTCTCCAAAGTAAAAAATCTTATCAGATGTTTCTGCACATTTTGAGGAAATTGAAAAGTATCAAGGTTTTTATGATGAAAGCCTCAATATTACAGGTAAGTAGGCCACTCCTCCTCCCCCTTTTCAATAATGTTGTGTACAAGGTATGTAGACATTTAGCAATTGGGACCTTATTGTTTTCTTTGATAATAAATTTAGACAGTGGAATTTTCCAAAACTTACATTTGCATAGTGCTGAATTTGCAAATAGATGAGCAAAACCGGGTTTTATTTGGACAAGATAACAATCTTTTGCATTTTCTGTAGTCTCATTGATATGAAATCTTCATAGAAATCAAGAAAATGATCTAAAACTCCATTTTTCAAATCAAAGTTCCTAAGAGCGAGAGGAAACATTTCTTGCCATTATTCAACTAATCACATATACCATAGAAAGCATGATCATTAGTAAGATCTGACAGAATCAGCTCTACTAAGGAGCCAACACATCTGTTATCAAAATTCCCCCTTTTGTTTGCCCACAGAACATTTCAGCTGGAACCTCTGAATCAGGTCATGTAACTTGACTCAACTTCATAGAGCAATTAAGGGAATGACATAATATGTGTGTTTATGAAGTATGTCCAAGCTAACTCAATGCCACTGTTTTATTTTTTTTTAATCAAATTAACTTGAATTTTAAGTTCCAGGGAACATGTGCAGGATGTGCAGGTTTTTACACAGGTAAATGTGTGCCATGGTGGTTAACTGCACCTATCAACCCATCACCTAGATAATAAGCCCTGAATGCATTAGCTATTTATCCTGAAACTCTCCCTCCCACTGCTCCCCTCACCCAACAAGCCCCACTGTGTGTTGTTCTCCTTCCTGTGTCCATGTGTTCTCATTGTTCAGCCCCCACTTATAAGTAAGAACACGCAGTGTTTGATTTTCTGTTCCTGTACTAGTTTGCTGAGGATAATGGCCTCCAGCTCCATCCATATCCCTGCAAAGGACATGATCTGATTCCTTTTTATGAGTGCATAGTATTCCTTGGTATATATGTACCACATTTTCTTTATTCACTGATGGGCATTTAGGTTGATTCCACATCTTTGCTATTGTGAATAGTGCTGCAATGAACATACACGTGCATGTGTCTATACATAAAATGATTTATATTCCTTATATACCCAGTAATGGGACTGCTAGGGTAATTGGTATTTCTGGTTATAGGTCTTTGAGGAATCAACACACTGTCTTCCACGATGGTTGAATTAATTTACATTCCCACCAACAGTGTAAAAGTGTTCCCATTTCTCCACATCCTTGCCAGCATCTGTTGTTTCTTGACTTTTTAGTAATAGCTATTCTTACTGGTGTGAGGTGGTATCTCATTGTGGTTTTGATTTGCATTTCTCTAATGGTCAGTGATGTTGAACTTTTTTTCATATGTTTGTTGGCCACATAAATGTCTTCTTTTGAGAAATGTCTGTTTATGTCCTTTGTCCACTTTTCAATGGGGTTGTTTGGATTTTTCTTGTAAATTTGTTTAAGTTCCTTGTAGATTCTGGATATTAGACCTTTGTCAGATGGATAGATTGTAAAAATTTTCTCCCATTCTGTCTGTTCACTCTGATGATAGTTTCTTGGTGCAATCTTGGCTCACTGCAATCTCTGCCTCCCAGGTTCAGGCGATTCTCCTGCCTCAGCCTCCCAAGTAGCTGGGATTACAGGCACCCGCCACCATGCCCAGCTAATTTCTGTAGTTTTAGTAGAGACAGGGTTTCACCATGTTGGCCAGGCTGGTCTCAAACTCCTGACCTCAGGTGATCCACCCTCCCCGGCCTCCCAAAGTGCTGGGATTACAGGTGTGAGCCACCGCACCCAGCCATTAATAGTTTCTTCTGCTGGGCAGAAGCTCTTTTGTTTAATTAGATCACACTTGTCAATTTTTGCTTTCACTGCAATTGCTTTTGACATGTTCATCATGAAATCTTTGCCTGTGTCTATGTCCTAAATGGCATTGCCTCTATTTTCCTCTAGCGTTTTTATAGTTTTGGGTTTGATATTTAAGTCTTTAAAATCCACTTTGAGTTAATTTTTGTATAAGGTATAAGGAAGGGGTCCAGTTTCAATTTTCTGCATATGACTAGACAGTTTTCCCAACACCATTTATTAAATAGGGAGTCCTTTCCCCATTACTTGTTTCTGTCAGGTTTGTGAAAGATCAGACAAGTGTAGATGTGAAGTCTTATTTCTGAGATCTCTATTCTTTCCATTGGTCTGTGTGTCTGTTTTTGTACCAGTACCATGTTGTTCTGCTTACTATAGCCTTGTAGTGTAGTTTGAAGTTGGGTAACGTGATGCCTCCAGGTTTGTTCTATTTGCTTAGGATTGTCTTAGCTATATGGACTGTTTTTTGGTTCCAAATGAATTTTAAAGTCGTTTTTATTTTCTAATTCTGTGAAGAATGTCAATGGTAGTTTAATGGAAATAGCATTGAATCTATAAATTACTTTGGGCAGTATGGCCATTTTCCTGATACTGTGTCGTCCTACCCATGAGCATGGAATGTTTTTCCATTTGTTTGTGTCCTCTCTTATTTCCTTGAACAGTAGTTTGTAGTTCTCCTTGAAGAGGTCCTTCACATCCCTGTAATTTGTATTCCTAGGTATTTTATTCTCTTTGTAGCAATTGTAATGGGAGTTCATTCATGATTTGACGGTCTGCTTGTTAGTGTATAGGAATGCTTGTGATTTTTGAATGTTGACTTTTGTTTCCTGAGACTTGGCTGAAGTTGCTTATCAGCTTAAGAAGCTTTTGGGCTGAGACAATGAGGTTTTCTAGATATAAGATCATGTCATCTGCAATCAGAGACAGTCTAACTACCTCTCTTTCTATTTGAATACCATTTATTTATTTCTCTTGCCTGATTTCCCTGGCCAGAACTTCTAACACTATGTTGAATAGGAGTGGTGAGAGAGGGCATCCTTGTCTTGTGCTGATTTTCAAGGGAAATGCTTCCAGCTTTTGCCCATTCTGTATGATATTGGCTGTGGGTTTGTCATAAATGGCTCTTATTATTTTGAGGTATGTTCCATCAATACCTAGTTTATTGAGAGTTTTTAACATGAAGTGATGTTGAATTTTATCAAAGGTCTTTTCTGTGTCTATTGAGATAATCATGTGCTTTTTGTATGTAATTCTATTTATGTGATGAATTACATTTATTGATTTGTATATGTGGAACCAGCCTTGCATCCCAGGGATGAAGCTGACTTAATTGTAGTGGATAAACTTTTTGATGTGCTGCTGGATTTGGTTTGCCAATATTTTAATAAGGACTTTTGCATCAGTATTCATCAGTGATATTGGCCTGAAATCTTTTTTGTTGTTGTATGTCTGCTAGGTTTTGGTATCAGGATGATGCTGATGAGGGAGAAAATGAGTTAGGGAGAAGTTCATTCTTTACAATTGCTTGAAATGGTTTCAGAGGAAATGGTACCAACTCTTCTTTGTACCTCTGGCAGAATTCAGATGTAAATCTGTCTGGTCCTAGGCTTTTTTTGGTTGGTCTGCTATTTATTGCTGCCTCAATTTCAGAACTTGTTATTGGTCTACTCAGGGATTCAACTTCTTCCTGGTTCAGTCTTGGGAGGGTGTATTTGTCCAGGAATTTATCCATTTCTTCTAGATTTTTTTTGTTTATTTGCATAGAGGTGTTTATCATATTCTCTGGTGGTGGTTTGTATTTCTATGGGGTCAGTGGTGATATCCTCTTTATCGTTTTTATCAAATCATTTATCTATTTGATTCTTGCCTCTTTTCTTCTTTATTAGTCTAACTAGCTGTGTGTTTTATTATTTTTCTTTCCAAAAAACAGCTCCTGGATTCATTGATTTTTTTTGAAGGGGTTTTCATGTCTGTATCTCATTCAGTTGCACTCTGATCTTTGTTATTTCTTGTCTTCTGCTAGCTTTGAGGTTTGTTTGCCCTTGGTGCCCTAGTTGTGATGTTAGGGTGTTTATTTGAGATATTTCTAGCTTTTTGATGTGAGCATTTAGTACTATAAATTTCTCTCTTAACACTGCTTTAGATGTGTCTCAGTTTCTGGTACATTGTGTCTTTCTTCTCATTGGTTTCAAATAACTAATTGATTTCTTTCTTAATTTTATTATTTACCCAGGCATCATTCAGGAACAAGTTGTTCAATTTCCATATAGTGGTGTGGTTTTGAGTGAGTTTCTTACTCTTGAGTTCTAATTTGATTGCACTGTGGTCTGAGAGACTGTTTGTTATGTTTTCTGTTCTTTTGCATTTGCTGAGGAGTGTTTTACATCCAATTATGTGATTGATTTTAGAGTAAGTGCCATGCAGCACCAAGAAGAATGTATATTCTGTTGTTTTTGGGTGGAGAGTTCTGTAGATATCTATCAGGTCCACGTGATCCAGAGCTGAGTTCAAGTCCTGGATATCCTTGTTAATTTTCTGTCTAATACTGACACTAGGCTCTTAAAGTTTCCCACTATTATTGTGTGGGAGTCTAAGTTTCTTTGTAGGTCTCTAAGAATCTGTTTTATGAATCTGGGTGATCCTCTATTGGGTACATATATATTTAGGATAGTTAGCTCTTGTTGAATTGATCCCTTTACCATTGTGTAATGCCCTTCTTTGTGTTTTTTGACCTTTGTTGGTTTAAAGTCTGTTTCATTGGAAACTAGGATTGTTACCCTGCTTTTTTCTTTTTATTTGCTTGGTAAATTTTCCTCCATCCCTTTATTTTTAGCCTATGTATCTTTGCACATGAGGTGGGTCTCTTGAATACAGCACACCGATGGGCCTTGACTCTTTATCCATCTTGCCATTCTGTGTCTTTTAATTGGGACATTTAGCCCATTTACATTTAAGGTTAATATAGTTATGTGTGAATTTGGTCCTGTTGTCATGGTGCTGGCTGGTTATTTTGCAGACTTTTTGATGTAGTTGCTTCATAGTGTCATTGTTCTTTATACTTCAGTGAGTTTTTGCAGTGGCTGGTAATGGTTTTTCCTTTCCATAGTTAGTGCTTCCTTCAGGAGCTCTTGCAAGGCAGGACTGGTGGTGACAAATTCCCTCAGCATTTGTTTGTCTGAAAAGGATTTTATTTCTCCTTTGCTTATGAAACTTAGTTTGGCCAGATATGAAATTCTGGGTTGGAAATTCTTTTCTTTAAGAATGTTGAATATTGGCCCTCAGTGTCTTCTGGCTTATAGAGTTTCATCTGAGAGGTCTTCTGTTAGTCTGATGGGCTTCCCTTTGTAGGTGACCTGGCCATTCTCTCTGGCTGCCCTTAACATTTTTTCCTTCATTTCAACCTTGGAGAATCTGATAATTATGTCTTTGGGTTGATCTTCTCATGGAGTATCTTACTAGGGTTCTCTAGATTTCCTGAATTTGAATGTTGGCCTGTCTTGTTAGGTTGAGGAAGGTCTCCTGGATGATATTCTGAAGTTTGTTTTTCAACTTGGTTCTGTTCTCCCCATCTCTTTCTGGTACCGCAATCAGTTGTAGGTTCAGTCTTTTTACATAATCTCATAGTTCTTGGAGCTTTTGTTCATTCCTTTTCATTCTCTTTCCTCTAATCTTGTCTGCCTGTCTTATTTCAGCAAGATAGTCTTCAAGCTCCAAAATTCTTTCCTCCACTTGGTCTATTTGGTTACTGATACTTGTGGTTGCATTGTGAAGTTCTTGTGTTCTGTTTTTCAGCTCCATCAGGTCATTTATATTCCTCTCGAAACTGCTTATTCTGGTTAACAGCTCCTGTAATGTTTTATCATGGTTCTTAGCTTCTTTGGATTGGGTTAGAACATGATCCTTTAGCTCAACGAAGTTTGTTATTACCCACCTTCTGAAACCTACTTCTGTCAATTCATCAATTTCAGCCTCCACCTAGTTTTTTGCCCTTGCTGGAGAGGTGTTGAAACCATTTAGAGGAGATGAGGCACTCTTGCTTTTTGAGTTTTCAGTGTTTTTTTGCTGATTCTTTCTCATTTTTCTGAGTTTATCTAGCTTTGATCTTTGAGGCTGCTGACCTTTGAATGGGTTTTTTCGTGGGGACTTTTTTGTTGATGTTGTTGTTGTTGCATTCTGTTTGTTTGATTTTCTTTTAACAGTCAGGCCCCTCTTCTGTAGGAATGCTGTGGTTTTCTGGGAGTCCACTCCAAACCCTATTCACCTGGGTCCCTCCCACACCTGGAGGTTTCACCAGTGGAGGCTACAGAACAGCAAACAGGGCTGCCTGCTCCTTCCTCTAGGAGTTTTGTTCCTGAGGAGCACTGACCTGATGCCAGCGGGAATGCTCCTGCATAAAGTGTCTGGCAACCCCTGTTAGCGGGTCTCACTCAGTCAGGAGGCATGGGATCTGGGACCTGCTTAATGAAATACTGGCTGCCCTTAGTGGAGGGGGTGCGCTGCGCTGGGGGGAATCCCACTCATTTGGACTACCCAAATTCCTCAGAGCCAGCAAGGGGAAAGACTAAGTCTGCTGATCTAAAGAGACCTTGACTGCTCCTTCCCCCAGGGGCTCAGCACCAATAGTCACTGTTTTCCACTGAGTATTGGTGTCTTTGGGGAGATGAAAAAACTTTTAATTAATTTAGAGGTACTTGGCTATTTCTTTCTGGACTTGTGAGAGTTAGCCTCCATATGCATTTTCACTTCTCTTTCTCTACCATGTCCAGTCTCAAATCCTTTTCTACATATTATACTGATACTGTACCAACAGTATGCTGTTTTGGTTATTTACCTCCCCAAACCACTTGCCTGTATGCTTTCATCTGTCATTTAAATAGCATAGTCACTTAGCCTTATTTTTTCAGTGATGTCTGGATTATGTTGGAGATAATGTGATCAATCTCATTTCCTCTATCTGACCTCTTGTTACAGTAGGTAGCGAGTCACGCATGAGCAGGGCAGGAGAGGTCTCCCCACACCCCACCGGGAAAGTCAGATAACCATCAGCTGATAGTCAGGCAGTTGGTAACTGTCTCTCTAAAATAGTAATAGGTTACAGCCAGCACCAGGGAAAGGCAGTTTCCCAGTAGGTACAAACACCTGAAACTGATAATCAGCAGCTTCCCAGGAAGATCTCAGGAACTGGGTGAGTGGGCTTGAGCATGCACATTAAGAGGCAAAATGGTGGGGTTTAACTGGTATATGACCTTCTGGTGGGGTTTAACTGGTATATGACCTTCTGGGGGTATTCCACCAGGACAGGGAAGTACACCTCAGGTGAGCATACAGACAACTCCAGTAACACTGCGCATGCTAACCTCCCAAGTGGTAGCAGGCCACTGTGCATGCAGGCGGCTCACCCTAAGGGAATAATCAAAGGAAACTGGATGCCAGATGCTGGAAGTAGGCCCACATATAAAACCCTAACTCTAAGGTCAAATGGACCTTGAACAAGATGTCCACTTGTTCCTCTCCCAAGTGTACTTTACTTTCTTTGTCTTCCTGCTCTAAAGCTTTTTAATAAACTTTCACTCCTGCTCTAAAACTTGCCTCGGTCTCGTCTTCTGTCTCATGAGCTTCAGTCGAATTCTTTCTTGTGAGGAAACAAGAATTGAGGTTGCTGCAACACTCTTGGAAAATATAGTCACAGTATTCACAATGTTAAAAATTAAATTAGCACTATCTCGATATAAAGCACAACAGTTAATCCACAAAGTTGAAGAAAGAGTGTTATCACTCATGATTACAACACACTTAGGTCCCATACTTAAGTAGCACCTCTTGGAGAGATATGACTATAGATTATCTGAGAACCTCAAATTATGATTGCCAACATCAGTGGTTGGGGAAGAGAACAGTGACAGTGATTAAGGAAGATAAATAATCTCTGCTGTCTGCATTTGGCACTAAAAGCAGTGTTGCTTTCAGACCCTAGTTTTTGGGCTGCTGAATGAATTTTGTACTTTCCTCTCAACCGTCTGGCTCCTTTGTCACTGATGGACTCTAGGAGACTTCAGTAAGATGGTTTTCCAGGTTGTATTTCTCCCCATGAAGGCTTAGGCCCTTGTGCTGAAACTGTGTTTCTCACTGCCCTCCAGAGGTACTCCATCTGTGACCCTTAGTAAGAGACACCCAGGACCAGGACTTCCTATTTTCCTATCTTTGTATCTTTGGTGCAGATGTTGGCATGTTGATTTCTTCCCTCCCAGAAAGTTTCTGTGCTCCTTGTGAGCATTGGTGTCTGCTAGTTAGCAAGGAGCTCTGCCTCTTAATGGACAATGTAAAGAATCTCTACCTTGGCAACCACAGTACTCTCCATTGCCCTTAGATGAGGGCAAAGGCTTCTTCCCAGATCTATACTTTTATAATTAAGTAATTATACTCAAATGATTCTTCAATTTAAAAAAAAAATCTGGGGCCAGGCACAATGGTGCATGCCTGTAATCCCAGCACTTTGAGAGGCCAAGGTGGGTGGATCACTTGAGGCCAGGAGTTTGACACCAGCATGGCCAACATGGAAAAACTCAAGTCTCTAAATACGAAAATTAACTGGGCATGGTGGTGCATGCCTGTAGTCCCAGCTACTCAGGAGGCTGAGGCGTGAGAATCATTTGAACCTGGGAGTTGGAGGTTGTGCCACTGAGATTGAGGTTGGCATTGAGATCGTGCCATTGCACTCTGGCCTGGGTGACAGAGTGAGCCTCTGTCTCAAAACAAACAAACAAACAAACAAAAAATCAAATCTGCTGTGTGGTGATTTGGTGGTTCTTGCCTTTATGGATCTTTATCTGGCAGTTTCCCTAAAACCAATTTAATTTCTATCTACTATAAGTTAGGGTCCTTGTGGACATGCATGATATTCTTTTATCTTTGTATTTCTATCACCTAATCATATAATAGAAGCTCATAAATGTTTATTCGATAAGTGAAGTTTGTGTAGTCTACAGATGCCTTCATATGGATGGTAAAACAATATAAAAGTATTTGAGATGTTAGTACAGAGGAAAAGAAAATATTTATCGGTTTATTTCTTAACTGAAAACCTAAATTTTATTCTACCCTTGATACTTCCAAAAGTGCCTGAAGAAAAGAACTATACTGAATAATACTATAAACTCAGACTCTGCAGAACAACAGAAAATTTAGTCCACTGTTACAGATGACCAGACAGTTACTGTGTATACCATGTACATTTTTAAGGGAGGTAAGACCACTTATTACCTAGACGGAGAAAGCACACATTAGGTAAATAACAGAGTTCAGCTGAATTCTAGAAGAGCAAGACACATAAAATGTAATGATGAACAAATACATTTGATGGGTTTGGAGAAGAAGGAAAGATAGGAAGGCACATGGGGACATCTGGACAGTGAGATATGTGAGTGCAAGGGGTAAGAGGAAGGCAGCCAGACAGGACAAGGTAGGAAAGGACACTTACCTTCTTGTTACATGTACAGTTTCCAGCATGCAAACTGAAGGTAAAACCCTTCAGCATTTAAACCCATGCATCAGACTCTAAACCACTGAGGTCATATAGTGAGACATGTTGCTCTGTAACCCTGGCACTCCGCATGGTTCTGAGCACCAACTAGGACCTTGATGAGTTTGCTGACACATTGAATGGGGACTCTGCCTTCCTCCTTGCAGGAAATTCTCCCTAGAGCCCTTTCCTTTTGACTGAGGAATTGTTCCCTCGGACCAAATAGTACACATCAGTACCTTGGATGTCCATAAAGTACTTCCAATGATATTAAAGTCCAAGCCTTGAGCTGTATTTCATACCTGGAGACTCTAACTCAACATTTCATTTTCAATTGCTTGATGGAGTACATTCTAATTTTTAGAAAACCATTCAATTTTCCTACATGCCACAGGATGAATAGGTAGCTCTCCTGTAAGGGAGGTCCTAAGTGGGAATTGCAGTGAGTCCTGGAGTGACTTAATACAATATAACGGAAATAAAAGTCATCTCCCTTCTGTTGTTCCATTTTTCCTCTTCCATGAGCAAATGGGAATCATGTTTAGGGCATTATGTATTCATTGAGGGACTGTGACCTTAATCCATAAAGCCCTATACAGTTTATGCTTTGATTACCTTAAAGCCTGCCTCCCACTATACTTGTCCCAGACAATCAAAATCGCCCCACAATGTGCCTGCCAGCAGTTCAGTTGCAGTGGGCCCAAGACCGAGCCATCTGGTAAATAGCATTTGGCACACGGTTTCTTTCCTTAAGGTGATCTGACCACACCACATCGTTTGCTGGAAGTCTTCTCCCTTCTTGCCATAATGCTGGGCCAGTTTTCAGAACTCATATTATTGGAGAATACAATAATTAATAAAAATAAACTATAATAATTAATCTGATGAAATAAAGTCTCCAGGAGGAAGTTATACATGCTTCTAAATGAGGAAGATTAAATTTATAAGTTTTTTTTTGTCATCATAAGCTGGTGAAAAAAGTATAAATTCAACCAGGGGCAGAAGGGAAAGAACAAATATTTTTGGAGAACCTACTACCCGTCAGAAAGTTGATATGTTTTCTAATCTGACTCACAACTCTATGATGCAGATCTCATTATTCTTATTTTATAAATGAGGAAACGAGAAAGGTTAAGGAACACTTCTAATGGCACATGAGTAGTAAGTCATAAACTGGAGATTCAAATCCAAGTGTGCTGGCACCAGATACCAGTTCTTTATACTTTGTAACCTAAATAATCTTTTTCTGAACTTTCTGTTTTTATTTATCTCCTTTACCTTGCCATTTTATGTCATCTGCCATCTTTTCATATTTCTTAATCATTTCTCCTTTTGATACCCTTTAAAATAACTGTATTTCTGATTTCCTTTCTGGTCTCTAACAGCTCAAGCCATTGTCATTTTTTCTTTACCAGTGTATTAACCCATAATTGGCCTCATATTTATTCTTTGTTCTCTACCCATGATCATTGTTAAGGAAATACATTATGCTACTTTCTTGCTCAAAATCCTGCAATAGGCTTACATCACAACTTAGAGTAAAATTCCCTCTTTTGATGGCCAAGAGGGTCCTGCATGATCTGGCCCTCACTTTTCTCTCTCCTCTTGTCTCCTTCCCCTGTCCTGCAGGTTCACCTCACTCCAGCCACACTGGTCCTCCTGCAGGACCTTGCACACCAAGTTCATTCCTGCTTTTGCACTTGCTTCTCCCTTGTCTTCTCTCTGATCTTTCCTTGGTTCACTTTCCTACTTCACTCAGATCTCTGATGACCATTCCCTCTTAAGAGAGGGCTCCCTTGATTCTGTATTTCTCAAATAACTGTCGGCTAGTCCCACTCTAATTCCTTACCCCAATTCATTCTTCTTCATTGAACTTATGACAAACCACCTGAAATTATAGTAGTGTTAACATGAACTTAGTCTCTTTTTGTCTGTCTCCTGCCACTTAAATATAGGCTCCATGGACAGAAGGATCTTTTCTGTCTTGTCTGTCACTGTATCTCAGGGTCTTGAAGAGTGCCTGGTTGGAGTAGGAACTCAGGAGACACTTGTCAAATGAATAAAGATGTGCTTTCACAAATGCTTCAGTAGTGTTCAGGGTGATCTTAGCAAATTACTCTTTTGGTCTTTGAATTATTCCTTCTCATTTGTCTATTGCATTTTTTAGTTATATGCTTACTCTAGCAATTGATCACATACTGTCTCATGATATATTTCATATTACTTAAATAACTTTTGTACAATATTGCTATCATTTGTGTGTTTCTATTTTTTATCTCATTGACAAGCATCACAGTAACTTAAGCATGATCTGTACTACTCTTAGTATCTCCCATAGCAACACAGTTCTTGTGATACCACATAGCAGAAATCAATAGCCACTTTGATATTTGATGATTAAACTAATGACATATTATTAAATACCTACTATGTGCAAGACAGTATTCTAAGTGCTGTTTTGATATTATTTCTTTTATCCTTTTAACAGCAATCTGAAGTAGGAATTCTCATTCTCATTTTGTGGATAAGAAAACTACGGTTGAGCAAGGAGTGACTTGCTTAATTAGGGTTGTACAGGTAAGTAAAGGTAAAATGGGTCTTAAACCTAGATACTGACTGGAAAACAAATGCTCTTTCTACTAGACACCATAGCTTTGCCATACATCTCTGTTAACACAAAGATTTACTTATAAAGCTCAATGATTCCCAAACCACACTGAGCTGACTTGTATACTGTGGGGGAAAAAGAACATGCTTAGTGGAGTATGTTTCTTTTGATGATTACCTTTATGTCTTGTGCTTGGTATAAAGAAGGACTGGAAAGGGAACTGACTGCACTCAGAAGGCACTTAAAAATGCAAAGCAGGGGGTCACAAAGGGTAAAGAATGATTTTGAGTCCATTTTCATTGTGTTCCCCATTACTTGAGACCAAAGGCACATTATGTTTTTTGCTAAGACCACCCTGAACACTGCATGAGGCAGTATGTGATCAATTGCTAGAGTAAGGATAGAACTAAAAAATGCAATAGACAAATAAGGAATAATTCAAAGACCAAAAGTGCAATTTACCAAGATCACCCTGAACAGTACTTAGCAAGTTAGTAAGATCGCCCTGAACATTACTGATGCTTTTCTTCTCCTCCTCATGACCATTGTCCCCAGTCAGGCCTTAAACCTAGGAAAAGTGTAGCTCTGATTAGAATTGAGAAACTCAAGGTGGAGCCTAAGAAGAAAGAGAATCAATCACTAATTAACCACATTCCAAGTCTCCACCGTCAACCAAACCACACTATATCCTTGATTTCTTTGCAAGCATGGTGTCATATAGGCAACCAAGGATACAGAATCCAGCTCAAAATGTACAAAAGGTGGGGAGAAGCACACAGCAGGTATTTTGTGACTTGGTGAAGCTTGTTTCATGAGATTTTTACATTTGCTGTACTTTCTTATTCAAGCTGATTTTTCTCTTTCTTTTCTTTCTTTCTTTTTTTCTTTTTCTGGAGACAGGCTGTCACTCCATCACCTAGGCTGGAGTGTGGTGGTGTGATCACAGCTCACTGTAGCCTTGAACCCCTGAGCTAAAGGGATCCTCCTGCCTCAGCCTCCAGAGTAGCTGGGACTACAGGTACACCATCATGCTTAGCTAATTTGTGTGTGTGTGTGTGTGTCTGTGTGTGTGTGTGTGTGTGTAGATGGGGTCTCACTATGTTGCCAGGCTGATCTTTACATTCTGGCTTCACGCAATCCTCCCGCCTCAGCCTCCAAAAATGCGCAATTATAGGAGGAGCCACTGCTCCCAGCCTCAAGAGGCTTATCTAAATGCCATCGTAAATCAGTGGCTCCCAAGTTTCATGTATTTAAGAATCACCAAGGCATCCTATATGGAAAAGCAGACTCGAGGGTCCTCATCGCCTTAGGTAGACTTTGAGAACCTGAGTCGTAAGTACCTCCAGTTGATGCTGATAACACATGATCCATGGAGAAATATCAGTCTAAATAACATTTTCTCCCTCAGATCTTTTAACTCTGGAATTGTGTTTTAAACCTATGAATAATATATTATTTCTCACATGAGCGTGGAGGAAAATCGAATATCCTATTGTGTTAATATTAAATCCAATATCAAATCCAAAGCAATAATCAGCCAAGATACTCCTTTTGCAATGGTTTAAGTCTTTTTTTTAAAGCCTGCTAGGGCTTTTAATGCACAGTCAATCTTTTAAATTAGACATCAGCCAAGCGTTAGCTCACAATCTATATTGCTAAGTACTAAAAGCTGGCCCAGAGTTCTGGCAAGAAAGATGAGCTGTGAAGAGTGAAGCTTGACAACCAAAATGGTGTGAAGTGCTTAGATCACCTTTGGGGGAATCTTGGCACTAATGCTAATCTCTATTTCCCAGAAGGTTCCTTTAGTGTCATACAGTGGGGAAACCATTAGCAGACACACTGCGAGAAGATTTTGATTGCTGCAATGCATATATGCTACATTTTCTGGGGATTTTTTTTTCTTTTACTGCTTTAATTGCACTAAATTCTCTAAATAATTACTGAAAAGCTACATTAGACTCAAAAAAAAAGATACATATCATGGTCCTTGCTCAATATACCTTATAAGGGCTAGCTAGACGTGGACTGGTACGATATTAATTATGATGGAATATGAAAGGCACTAAACAAGTGTATGAACAAAGTGCTCAGAGCTCAGAGGGTGTGAAGAACACAGAAAGGATGATATTTGAGCTAAGCCTTAGTGTGTAAGTAGCCTTTCACCAGGCAGACAATGCAGCAAAGGCCTTTCTATAAAGAGGTGTCACCTTCGTATAAAACAATAATAGCAACTGACATTTACTGAGAACTTATTTGCTAGGCATTATTATAAGCACCTGTTACGTTTTATCTCATTTAATTCTCGCTCTAAAAAACTCTGTGTAATGGGTGCTGTTGTAATCCTCAGTATATAGATGAAGAAACCCAGCTGTGTGCACATGTGTGGAATACTATTGGGTAGCACGAGCAGGTCAGGCAATGGCAATGGCATGATGTGACCTCAAGTCAACATTGGAGACATCAAAGCTAGGTTGGATCCAGGTGATGAAGTGCCCTCATCACTTATTCAGGTGATAAGTGCTTTTATTACGTGGAAGGTTTTGTTTTTGTTTCTTTAAATTAGTGTTTCTTATTATGAAAGTAGCACCTATTTATGATTTTAAAATCTGCAAAGAGCATACAATAAAAAAACCATGCCAAATATTCAGTTCCAGAGCTTCCCTCCCAGGAAACAGCCATGATCATTAACTGCTTATGTATCTTTGCAGAAATAGTGTATGTATAAGCATCTTCTTTATTTATCCTTTGTTGCATGCAAAGGAGGATACTACAGAAATCTTGCTTTGTATCTTGAGATTGGTCCCTATCAGCACATTTAGATCTATCTTATTCTTTTCCACAGCTCCATGTTTTCAAATTATGTAGTTGAACCATGTCTTATTTAACCAGTTAACTAATGATAGACATTAAATACATTGTAGTCAACAAATAATGCTGATTTGAATGTTTTTGTCTTCAAAACATGTGGATATTACTTATAGGAGATCCTTCTCCAAGTGGAATTTTTGTGCCTCTAGAAAATAATTTAAAGAGAGGAAAGGCATGAACAAGCTGGCCTTTTAAAGCTATGAATCTGGCAGCTGTGTGAAGGATGGAGTGGAGGAAGGAGCAATTAGAAGCAAGAGACTGGTCAAGAGTCTCTTGATTTCTTCAGGAGAGAGACAGTGAGAGCTGCTGAAAGTACCAGCAGTGTGCATTGGGAGCAGAAGACAGATTAGAAGAAGAGTTTACAAACAGAGTCAACTGAGAAAGGGTTTGCACAGCCTTTCTGACTGCTCCTGTTTCGTCTCCTGCACCTTTCTGTTTTCCTCTATGCTGTTTTTGGGAGATACCCAGAGTCTATGATCAGAAAGGATGTGTGTTCACATCATGACCACCTTTATCTTTCAGGGTAAGAATATGCTTTTAATATTTTGAAATTAGTAACCACAGAAAAGTTAAGGAACCAATAAGCTGCGGGAATATGTGTAGAGAAAACCCTTTTTTCTTATAAAAACAGTTCCCAAAGTGACAGTGAGTTATATTAATGGTCAGGTGAGCTCCCAGTTCTACCAGGTGTTAGTGTGGATGAAGCTGTATATATGTATCTATACATGTATAGATATATATGTGTGTATATATCTTTTATTGCCATCTCTTTTGTCCTTTTCCTTTTCTCATACCAATAAAAGCAAACTTGTTATCCTTTCCATTCTAGGGTAACTACAGTACCCTCATTAAGCCCCATGATTTCTTTCATTCATTGTCTAGTCATAATCTTAATTACCCCTGCTTTAAAAAGCTTAACCTACTTAAAGGAGAAATAACAAACTAATCCTAGTTTGACAACACATGTGCATTGCATCTGGCATTAGGAGCAACAGGGTCTATGGAGCCTCTATCACTGCACGGCCTCTGAGGGAAAATGGCAGAGAAGAGGAGAAGGCTTACAGTTGCTGTCCTCTTCTCTCCCCTGGCCATGCATAAAGGCGGCTTTGGGAATAGCTCTACTCACTCCAAGCCTGGGCTCCGGAGAACTCCACAGCCCATATGCCCTCAGGCCGTCCAATCTTATGTAATACAGAAATGAAGCAAAATTCCTCCCAGTGCGGCTGCAAGTCAATTAGAATTTGAGAAATATAAAACTGAAAGCCAGAGAGGGCAGACTGCCAGTCACACAATGTGCCCTTCTGCCAGGGTACACCTGCCCCCAATGATATGTATGCTAATGTGTATTCTTTCTGGCAAAAAAAAAAAAAAGCCCCAAGTGGGGGCAGCTCCCACTGCTTTGGCTCAGAGGGAAAGCCAGCGACGTCACCCACCTGCGCTGCACATCCAGCAGGCCGGTTTTGATGACGGCATGGCAAGACAGTAGTTGCTGGTCATTCACGGGGGAAAAGGGGGATTCTGCAACTTGGAAGTCTTTTAGGCAAATGGTGTTTGCAATATGCCCAGGGCCTCTTCATGCTTCCGTTTTAATTACTATCATTCTGCTTTCCTGGAGGAATAAGAAAGGAAAAGGAGAGTTGAAATGGGAATCTTTCAGGTGGTGGGCCATATTTGTTTGTTTTTAGTGAAACTGACTTTATTCAACATATTTCTTCTTATTCCTGGGTACAGTGAAATGCAGAGCAAGTGAAGGATCAGAGAAATGGGAGAGGTGAGAAGGGGACGATGGGGTAGGTTCTCAGCTCCCTTCTTGCTTTCATGTTTGGAACATTTCTCTTAAGGCAGAACTTTCCGAACAAAGTGGATTTCAGGTGTGCCAAGATACTGATATTTCAGCTCACAGGTCAGGGTCAAAAAGGGCCTCAAGGTGCCTTTTCTATGTAGCCCAAGTCACCTTCAAATGTAATGCTTTTCTGTGTATACTAAGATATACAATTTTTGGAGGCCATAAAAAATACTGTCTTAGAATCCAAGAGTCCCAATTTTTGGATAAAAACTTCTAGTTTTCTAGGATGTGTGTGCATATGCGTATCTATCTATCTATCTATCTATCTATCTATCGATCGATCGATCTATCTATGTGGTTGTGTGTATAGAGAGACTTAATCTAGCATAGCAGGTAATAGTATATGCTTTGGAGTCCTGCAGATGTGGTTTGAGACTCAGTTTTACCACTTTCTCACTATGTGACCTTAAGCAGGTGACTTAGCCCCTCTGAACCTTAGTTTCCTGGGGGATAAATAGCCACTTTTCAGATTCATGACCTTGGGCAAGTCACTTAACTCTTTGTTCTTCAGTTTCTCATCCATAAAATAGGATAATAGTACCAACTTCATAGTTTTGCAGTAAGGGTTAATATGTTAACTCATATATTGACATATGAGTTAACCTGTCTGTCTGTTGATCACTTAGAACATTGCTGGTACATAGTAAACTATAAAAGTGTGAATTATCATCATCATCCTGTAAAGTGTTGAGCACAGGGTCATATACATGATAGCTATAATCACAGGCATCATTATTATCTTTATAGTTAGCTGTGGGGAAGAGAAGTGATTTTGTCACCGCCACAGAAAACCAAAATGTGTGGAGCTCTGTCCATGTGGTAGCAACTGCTGAGAACACAGGAGATAAGACTCTCGTCTGCATGAGTCTAAAACACACAATCTAGACCACACAGCAGCACAGGCGACAAGCTCCCTGTGGGCTTCTTATTTGGTTAGGAGTTTCTCCTCTTCACCCCTTTCTTTTCAGCCTCCCTTCATCATGTTCCTGTTTTTGTTAATGCGCTTATCTACCACTTCTGCTACTACTTCTGCCAAAAAGACAAATGGGAATATTCTTGTTCTTTGGAGCTGCTGCCAAGGAAGCCGTGGCCCTGGGGCTTCCTGGTGTCCCTGCAGTTGCTCTCCACGCTGGCAGCTGAAGGAAGCCATACTCACGGGGAGGCGTGTGAAGAGTCATCAAACGCTGAGCAGGGATGAAGTCTTATTAGAACAGAGGAATTACTAACGAGTTGAGTTTTCCAACAGGAAGATAAAGCAATCAAGATCAGGTCCAGGTAGGTGCCCTGTGGATCCAGGGGCCCTGGGGTAGATATATAGTGGTGGAGGCTATGGCAAGATGCCCGTCTATGGGCTTCTCTTTGCTATTCATCATCCTATAGAAAAGGTCGGTCTGCCCCATTTCTAGGAATAGAGCAAAGCCACTCCCAAGAGAGGAATAAAGTAGGAATCATCTCCCCACTTTCCCTTCCTTTCCCCTTATGCAATAGCATGACTGGCAAATAGCTGGGAAGGAGGACAAAAGTCAAAGCTTGAACCCTCCATCCAGAGGCCATTCCAAAGCTCCCATTACAGCAGCCTTGCACAGGGGGCAAGGATGGCTAAGTTGGAGTCAGATAGACCTTAGTTGAAATTCCAGCTCTTCTTTCTTTTGCAACTAAATGACCCTGCTCAATCTATTAACCTTCCTGCTTCTTGAGGCCCTCATCTGAGAGATGGAGTTAAAACGATTGAATATATGGTATTGTGCCTGAGTTAACAGATGGGAAAAGCTTGCCACAGTGGGGCATGGCAGTTGCTTAGTCAATGGTAGCTAATTTTATTCTACCCTTGTTATTATAAACGTTAAAGTCACATGCATACTACTATTCAGTGGGTTCCACTGCCGCTGCTAAGACTAAATCATTCCTTTTTCGCTCATATCTGTTGGCAGCAACCTGCTGACCTTTGTTGACTCCACTCACTCTTAAATGCTGCAAACAATTTCACTTCTAATCTAGATTTTACTTGTATCCAAGTGCTCACTTTTTTACATATATGTTCCCTGAACTCTGCGCTCTCCTTGAGCCACCCTCCCAAATCAGGAGTAAGGCTGGCAGAGAAATCACAGTCCCAGATCCTTGTCACTCAAAAACCCCAGATCCTGCCAAAGTCTTTTTCTGTCCCATCCAATCTGACTGAGGAATCTTATAAACTGCAGATGCATTCACTGGCCACTTGCTTGAAGCAGGAAAGGAGAACTGATCCCTCCACATGGAATGATCTCTGGGAGGGAAGGTGAAATGGAGGCTAGGTTACACAACAGGAAAAAGTGCATGAAATCTTGCCATCGATGGGCTCCTATTGGAAGTTTATTTTGGCGTCTGGTTTGAAACTGCTGTGCAAAGTCAGCTACTGGAAGTTTCATTGCTGTTTTTTGATGCAGGAGGATTATAAATCCAACCAAGTTTCCCTCAAACTTCTTCTCTGAGATTGTTTCAAAGAAAAAAAAAGAGAGAGAAAATGTTGCTGGTACCTTCTCCCTCTGAAGCTATGGTAGTTTCCCCAGTGATCATTCTGGAGAGAGTTCTGACTCAGGATTCCATAAGAAAACCCAAACGAAGACATAAAAATAAGCTGTGGGCCAACAGAGGGGATGACATTAGATACTACAAACTGAATGCTGGCTCAAAGGAACTGAAGCTTTAGTGTGAGCAGTACCTCTTTGATGATTACAGACATAGGATCTTCTCTAGTGAGAATAAGGAAAACGTGGTTTATCCTCTTAGAAAGCAAGTGAAGAAGGCATCAGGCACCTAAAGAATGACTCTGCAATCAAGGATCCTAAGCCATAAAAAACTGGCAGACATCTATGGTAGAAAATTTTGCTAGCTTCAAAAAGAAATAAAGAGGAAGAGCTTTAACTCTGGGTGAGGGCTCAAGTTCGTAGGCTGATTTAATGAATGCCTGAGTAATACTCTAAGTCTGTGTGTTTCCAATACCTCTCTCTTTTTGCTCCTAAACAGTTTCAAGCGATGTTATCTGGGAGTGTATTAAAATGGCTCAGGATATAATTATACTTGTCTTCTTGGTCCCACCTGAGTGATTCTCTCACTATCTCTTCCTACATCTAAAGAATTCTTGTCACTAAATTCAATTCCTGAATTATCTGGTGGCTAAGACGTGTATAAAGTTCACTGTGCTCTAGACATATCTAGTTAAAGAATCATAACTACATTCGTATTTGCTGGGTTGCAGAACTTCACTAAGGCTCTCATCCCCTGACTCAAAGGCATAAATAATGCAAGCAAAAAGATCAAAGAATTCTATCCTTCCAAAGAAAATTTCTATTCAATGTAAGCACATTTACTTTGATGGCTAATTTTTTTGGGACAATCTATTTTTTTTTCCTGTCCTTCCATTACCAGAGGAATTATTAATTAATTCAACAAATGTTAATTGAGCACCTACTATGTGCTAGGAACTCTTCCACGTGCTGAGGATGTAGTAGTAAAAAAACCAAATTTATGCTCTCATGGAATTAAATTATACTATTATGCAGTCGATCAATAGCCCACTATATTGTATAGTGCTAGCGAAGTAAGTGTGATGAAGAAAAATAAAACAGGCTATCTAGTAGAAGACTTGTTTGGAAAGCAAACTACTCCTTGGGTAGAGAGAAAGTAAAGCATTAAAATGTCAGGTAACGTTCATTCCATATAGTTTTTCCCTGATTGCCCTCAGGACTTTCAAATGATGTCAATGTGTGTTCAGTAAAAATAAACACATTGGCGCAGACATAGCGACATAGGTATATGTCATAAAAAAAGAACCATGACCCGCTTTTAGTTTTTACTAAGAATTGACTGTCTCATGCAGAACAGTAGTCACCTGAGGTGGGAATAAACAGAAATAAGTTTATGGTGTTGAGCTTGACATGCCTGATGCAGTTATTTTTTGGCCTAAATTTTTAAATTAAAAAAAATTAAATTGTGGTTAAAAACGTATACCATAGATTTGTTTACTTAATCATTTTTATGTGTATATTACAGTATTGTTAAGTATATGCCCATTGTGATACAGCAGACCTCAAGAATTTTTGCTCTTGCATGACACAACTCTATGCCTATTGAATAATAATTTCGTCTTTTCCCCCACTCCCAGCCCCTGGAAACCACCATTCTACTCACTGTTTGTATGAGTTTGATTACTTTAGCAACCTCATATGAGCGGAATCAAGCAGTAATTGTCATTTTGTGATTGGCTTGCTTCACTTAGCACAATGTCCTCAAGGTTCATAATGCTGTAGCAAATGACAAGGATTTCCTTCTTTCTTAGAGCTGAATAATGTCCCATTATATGTATATACCATATTTTGTGTACCCATTTATCTTTGGATGGACACATTGTGGTTATTGTGAATGATGTTGCAATGAATATAGGTGTGCAAATATCTCTTTGAGATCCTGTTTTCAAATATTTTGGATACCAGTTTCATTATTTTTGAACCATTATATGATGTGTTACCCTGAATGAAATGCCAGACTCATTCTCCTTGTAATTTGTAGTGGTTCCCTGGTTTCTCCAGCCACTCTGTATCAAACACCTGGTATCTCCCAGAACCTGAAGACTCAAAGAAGAATTAAATAAATAAATAAAAGCTAACACTTCTATGGTGACTACTATGTGCTGGGCACACTTCTAAGTTACCTTTGGGAGGTAGGTACTGTTATGCTCACTCCTGGTTTGAGGGAGAATGCTGAGGCACACAGTTAACTGGCAAAAGAAAGATGAGATGTGGTCCCAGGAAGTCTGGCTTCAGAATTCTGCACCTAGACCCTCACACCAAACAATCTCTCTTTTACCTTCCAAGTGTTCAGGGTATGGTATGATAGGACTGACAGACAAGGAGATGACTATATTCAGCATTCCAGGAATCACTGTAGCGAAGATGCTCAAACAACTTGCTTTGAGAACATGGAGCAAGACACACTGAACTCTATACACTTGGGAAAAATTTTTCTGGGGGCAAAGAGGCTTGGGTTGAATCCTGATGGTTCAGTAAGAGGGGCAAATGAACAAGGGGGAATTATCAAAAGAAGTAATGGCATTTAAGGTACTTTCCTGGTAAAATAAAATCTGTGTTTTTGCATATGTGCTATGCACATACCTGCATTTGATACCTGCTATGCAAATGCTTGCTGCATGTTAGACCTTATAGTAAGCACTTTATGTATTCTCTTATTCATCCCTAACAAGGCACTGAAGGGCAGATATAATGATCCTCATTTTACAGATGAGGAAACTGAGGTTCAGAGATGTTAAGCATGCTACCCAAGAACACACAGCCGAAGTCCAAACCTGGTTTGTTGGTCTCCAAGCTAGTGCTCCTAACACTCTGCAAAGCATAAAGGAAGGATGGATGATGTAGAAGCCAGGTGCTCTCCACCCTTGAAAAGCCCTGAGGATACAACAGCCTGGGCAAAGTTGTGGCAGGATCTGGTCCACTTTGGCTCACTGACTGATAAGCCTGAGTAGAGTACATGGCAGAAAAGGGAAGGTTAAGAACAGGGGCAAAGTAGCAAGATCTTTCTTTAAAAAGAAGAAAGCTGGGCCTCCTCCTCCCCCAGCCTGGCGGTGCGGCACCGTGGTGGCGGGGGTGTTTGGTTGCCTCAAAGCCACTGTGCTCCCAGTTCTAAGGTTGCAGCACAAGCCTCTGTTCACCTGACACCCTTGAAAAGCAGAGCGAGTGAAACAGTGGCTTATCAAAAGGCACCGGAGGTCTCTGTTTCTGGCTGGGCTCTACGGTGGACTTGACATTCTGAAAGCACTTGTAGATAGACTGCCAAAATGCCAGCTTAAAAAAAAATCCAAGGTAGGGTCAAATTTTCTCTCCATCTACCGTCCTCTCCCTCCCACAGGGTAGTAATCACATCACAGAGAAACCTGAGTGCACTTATTTTTTGCTGCTTGATCCTATTCGCCTGAAAAATGTAACTTTTGCTGGAGAAGATTCAGGGAGGAGGTGCTGCGTCCTGATTTATTGCTCTTTCCCTGAGAAGTTTTTGCTTCTGAGAATTCTATTGTGTCACAACTGGGGTAGGATTTAGCTCTTACTCTGAAGGAACTGAGTCTTGGTAATGAGATTAATAAAACGCATGATCTGGCACCTCAAAGCACTGTGATGTGGCAACTTATGAAGAATAGAGAAGGGACAGTTTGTTAAGTTGCTTTACTTTTCTTGTGGGACTTTTAGCACTCTCCTGATACACAATGCTGGGCAAGCTCACAGGTACCTCCTAGACTCTGTGTCATGCCTACACTCCCCTAACTCCTGACACACAAAACAGCAGATGCCCTTGATAAGGGGAACCGAAGATGAATAAGTGTATTTTCCCTTCAGTGACAAACATTCTTACTGATGTAGGTGCCCAGTGAATGCATGTTAAATGGATGATCTGGGATTTGGGGAAACAGTGGAAATGGGGGCATTTGGAGAAACAGTGGAAATGGGGGCAAAGGGCTTGGAGAGAGTGAGGAAGAGAATGCTGATCCACACGTGGGAAGACAAGCTGGTGTCATAACCTGCTCTGCTGTCTCCACCCACCAAATCCTTTGAGATCCTGGCTTGAACAATCAGAATATGCTCAACACGTCCACATGGAGAACAGCCTTTCTCTGTGATAAAATGGTTGGGGAGTATTTTTAGGAGAATTTCAATCTGTGTTTATTTTGGTGCTCCAAGAGGAACCCAAACCCAATGACATCTTCTATTTTCATGACACAGTCATGTGAATCAGCACTGGTCAGGATTGGTCCCTGGACACGTTTCTTCTCAGAACTGCCCCCAACGGTGTGAGGAGGAACCTCTTATCGTTTCTTGGGCCCAGCAACTATATTTCTGTAGACAAGAAGAAAAGAACATTTTTGAGAAATATATGAGATGATGAAAGAGGATTGCCTTCATTTTATTTTATTTTTTTCCTAGTTATAGCTCCACTTGCCTTGATTTTAATTATGAAAATAATACAATTGCTTTTAAATGACAAAATACACAATTACAGTTAGGATCATGATTTCTGAATGTGTGGGGTGCTTACGTACATTCTTACTGGAGCTGTGCTTGAACTCTTGAATTCTAACTTAGCTGTTGTAAAGTCATTTTTCAAGCTTTTTACTAAGTTGGGCGTCAGAATAATTTTATACACAGTTGTGCTTAATACTTCCGGAGTGAGAAAAAATTATGAAAATGCTGCCTTTTTTTTTTTTTAAGGCAGATTTCCGTCGTTTGTGGTGGCTGGGAGAGCAGCTGTGCCTTGGGCCTCAGCTCTCCTCCTGCTTTCCCTCCAAGGATGGCCCAGAAGGGGAACAGTTACCCCTGCCCTATGGCAAGCAGACGGCTCCAGCCGACCTGGAGTACCCTGCCCTCGCGAGGCTTCCCGAGGATCCGCACCAAAGCTGCGCTTGAGCTCCTGAGCTGCGCAGACGCACAGCCCGCAGCAACCCCTGCCATGAGGTGGTGGAGAACAGCTGTGGGACAAGCAGCATCTTAACGCGGCCCTTCACGGTCGACGACCTTGAGACTGGGCGTCCCTCGGGCAAAGACAAGTTTGCACATGTGTACTTAGCTCCAAAGAAGAAAAGCCATTTCATCGTGGCCCTCAAGGCCTTCAAGTCTCATATAGAGAAGGAGGGCGTGGGGAGCACCAGCTGCACAGGCAGATAGAAATCCAGGCCCCCGTTCAGCATCCCAAATATACTGAGTTGCTACAACTACTTTTATGACCTGAGAAAAATCTACTGAATTATAGAGTACGCCCCCGTCACCTCTACCCGCGAGGAGTTGTACCAGGAGCTGCGGAAGAGCCGCACCTTTGACAGGAAACGAACAGCCAGCATCATGGGGGAGGTGGCAGGTGCGCTGATGTACTGCCACGGGAAGAAGGTGACTCCCAGACATAAAGCCAGAGAATCTGCTCTCAGGGCTTGAGAGCGAGCTGAAAGTTGCCGACTTCGGCTGCCTTGTGCACGCCCCCTCACTGAGGAGGAAGACAAATGTGTGGCGCCCTGGACTACCTGTCCCCGGAGACAATTGAGGGGCGCGCGCACACAGAGAAGGTGGATCTGTGGTACACCGGGGTACTCGGCTATGAGCCGCTGGTGGGGAACCCCACACACAATGAGGCCTATGGGGGAATCATCCAGGTGGTCCTAAAATTCCCCCTTCTGTGCCCATGGGAGCCCCAGGACCTCATCTCCAAGCTGCTCAGGCATAACTCCTCAGAACGGCTGCCCTGGCCCAGGTCTCAGCCCAGCCTGAGATCCAGGCCCATTCTCGGAGGGTTCTGCCTCCCTCTGCCCATCAGTCTGTCCCCTGGTAGTCCCTGACATTCACTCCGGTGCGTCCGTGTTTGTAAGTCTGCATATGTGTAGGGGAAAGGAGCGGTCATGACCTGTTCCCTTATCTGTCTTCTACTTCCTTTGTTTAATAAAGACTAAAGGTTGTTTTTTTTTTTTTTTTTTTTTTTTTTTTTTTTTTTTTTTGGTAAATAAGTGTAAAAAAGGAGAATTTTGAAAAGACCAAATCAATTATGAAGCCTTGGTCTGCAATGCTCATTGTAACGCTTGAGTTGGAGAAGGTGGCTTCAGCTTTAATATGTTGAGAATTAGAGGAGCATTAAGTGGATTCAGAATCCTAGTGGGCTTCTCCAGACAGCACAGCATGCTTGGGAGATTTCCTGGGGGATTCTGAGACACTGTCAGATCTTGAGCTCAAAGGCAGAGCGAGCTATTCATAGCTCTTGTTCATAGCTCTATCTGGGACTATTATTGAAGACTTGCTACCCAGTGAGGACTCAGTAAATAACTGTTGAATAAACTCAGTAAAATAAAATGGGAAAAGTCAGTCTGAGACCTGTTCTGGGTTAGACACTGATAATTCAGCAGTGAATAAAACAAAATCCCTGATTTAGGGCAGTGCTTCCATTCTCATGGTGTAGTGCTAGTGTGGAGAATTTCATCCTAATTATTGCACAGCAATGCATTTTTTTGCTGAAAAAGTATTTTTTTTTTTTTCTGGAGTGAATTGCACCAAATAAATTTAATTTCTGATCACTTTTCTGCAGAGTATAGTGAAACCACTTCTAATATTTCCATTTTCATTCTTATTTTCTTACTTTTGTTGAGTTCTCTTTTCCTGTGAAAATTTTGTAATGAAATTTGATTCATCAGTTTTTTTCCACATCTAGTATTGCCAAATATGGCTTCTTTCATTTCTATGTTTTTAACCCCCTTTAGACCCATATTTTTACTAAGTCTAACACTCACAGGTAAAATTGAAGATCTCACACTTTAACTGTTGCTGGTCTTATTTTAGGTTGACTGATTCTACCATTTGTTATAAGAGGACAAAACATGGTAGCTTGTATTTATGTCCTAGCTAATTCTTGACACCCTGCAGGATAGCACTGCCTCAGGAGTGAGTCTCCTATGTTGCTAAGTCAGCTCTTTGGATCCCTTTGGGTGCTCTGTTCAGAGTGTCAACATGTCCTCTTTCATCTTGAACTTTATCATTCCCGGGACACTTTGTACGTTGTATGTTCCAGCCAAATAGACTGCCTATTGAATGTTGCTTTCCCAACCTGAGGTCTTTCTTTCTTTCTCTTTCTTTCTCTCTTTTCTTTTCTTTTCTTCCCTTCCTACCTTCCTTCCTTCCTTCCTTCCTTCCTTCCTTCCTTCCTTCCTTCCTTCCTTCCTTCCTTCCTTCCTTCCTTCCTTCCTTCCTTCTCTCTCTCTTTTTTTTTTTTTTTTTGACAGAGTCTCACTGTCACCCAGGCTGGAGTGCAGTGGCATGATCTCGGCTCACTGAAGCTTCCATCTCCAAAGTTCAAGCGATTCTCCCGCTTCATCCTCCTGAGTAGCAGGGATCAGAGGAGTACACCACCACTTTTTTTTTTTTTTTTTTTTTTTTTTGTATTTTTAGTAGAGACAGGGTTTCACCATTTTAGCCAGGCTGGTCTCGAACTCCTGACTTCAGGTGATTCACCTGCCTTGGCCTCCCAAAGTGCTGGATTGCAGGCATGAGCCACCACACCCAGCCTTTTCTTATGTTTTTTTATTTGTTTTTTCAGAAGGAGTCTCACTGTCGCCCAAGCTGGAGTGCAGTGGTGTGATCTTGGCTCACTGCAACCTCTGCCTCCTTGGTTCAAGCGATTCTCCTGCCTCAGCCTCCCGAGTAGCTGGGATTACAGGTGTGTGCCAACATACCCAGCTAACTTGTATTTTTAGTAGAGGTGGGGTTTCACTATTCTTTCTTATGTTTTATCAGTTCTCTATGAAGATGTTACTGATCCTTCCTATCAGAGGTAATTTTTTTTTTACATCATTAATGACACAGATATTATGTTGTTATGCTATGCTATGTTATGCTATTATTTATTTATTTGAGACAGGGTCCCGCTGTGTCACCCAGGCTGGAATGCAGTGGCACTATTATAGCTCACTGCAGCCTGGACCTACTGGGCTCAGGCAATACTCCTGCCTCACCATCCCAAAGTGTTGGGACTACAGATGTGTACCACCATGTCTGACCTATTTATTTATAATGTATTAATGACCTTGTCTTATTTTCCATATTGATCTTAAAATTCCTCAAAGGCAGAGTTTGTATTTTATTTATATTTATGTCTTATAAAATTATTTTTTAAAATTTAAGTTGAGTCCATCTTTGAACCCCAACTGCAGTAGGCCGGAAGGATCATCAGTCTCATTCTTATGCTTGCCTCCCATTCACTCACTGCCATGACAATCTTGTTCTAGCTGTACTGGTCCTTTCCATTTCTGAAGCAGTGTCCAGTCTGTACCACTCCCGAAGTGTGGGAAGTTTGGGCATGGGGGATTTCTGGGCCTAGGCTTCTTGGTATCCCATAAGCTACCCACTCTGGTCTTATCAACTCCTAGGGAGACTGACCTGAGATGAGTTTACTTTCCATAGACTTCTTTTCTCTTTTCTTTTCTTTTCTCTTCTTTCTCTTCTCTTCTCTTTCTTCTCTTCTCCTTCCTTTTCTTTTCTTTTCCTTTGCTTTCCATTACTTTCCCTTCTCTTTCCTTTCTTTTTCACCCGATCACCCTTCCTTCCTTCCTTCCTTCCTTCCTTCCTTCCTTCCTTCCTTCCTTCCTTCCTTCCTTCCTTCCTTCCTTCCTTCCTTCCTTCCTTTGTTCCCTCCCTCCCTCACCCCCTTCCTCCCTCCCTTCCTGTTTCTTTTTTTTTTTTTTCTTGAGACAGGGCCTTATTCTGTTGCCCAGGCTGGACTGCAGTGACAGCATTATGGTGCACTGCAGCCTTGAACTCCCCAGCTCAAGCAATCTTTGCACCTCAAACTTCCAAGTAGCTGGGATACAAGTATGCGCCACCACGCTAGCTAATTTTTTATTTTTTGTAGAGAGAGGGTTTCTCTATGTTGCCCAGAATGGCCTTGAACTTCTGGGCTCAAGTGATCCACACACCTTGGCCTCCCAAAGTGCTGTGATTACAGGTGGGAGCAACCGTGTCTGGCGTACATTTCTTTTCTTTTCTTTTGTTTTTTTTTTAATTATACTTTTAGTTCTGGGATACATGTGCAGAACATGCAGGTTTTACACAGGTATACACATGCCATGGTGGTTTGCTGCACCCATCAAACTGTCATCTACATTGGGTATTTCTCCTAATGCTATCCCTCCCCTAGCCCCTCACCCCCTGACAGGCCCCAGTGTGTGATGTTCCCCTCTCTCTGTCTATGTGTTCTCATTGTTCAACTCCCACTTATGAGTGAGAACATGCAGTGTTTGGTTTTCTGTTCCTGCATTAGTGTGCTGAGAATGATGGTTTCCAGCGTCATCCATGTCCCTGCAAAGAACATGAATTCATCCTTTTTTATGGCTGCATAGTATTACGTGGTGTATATGTGCCACGTTTTCTTTATTCAGTCTATCATTGATGGGCATTTGGGTTGGTTCCAAGTCTTTGTTATTGTGAACACTGCTGCAATAAACATACGTGTGCATGTGTCTTTATAGAAGAATAATTTATAATCCTTTGGGTATATACCCAGTAATGGGAATGCTGGGTCAAATGGCATTTCTGGTTCTAGATCCTTGAGGAATAGCCACACTGTCTTCCACAATGGTTGAACTAATTTACACTCCCACCAACAGTGTAAAAGTGTTCCTATTTCTCCACATCCTCTTCAGCATCTGTTGTTTCCTGACTTCTTAATGATCGCTATTCTAACTGGTGTCAGATGTTATCTCACAGTGGTTTTGATTTGCATTTCTCTAATGACCAATGCTAATGAGATTTTTTTTCATATGTTTGTTGACAGACTCAATGTCTTCTTTTGAGAAGGGTCTGTTCATATCCATTGACCACTTTCTGGTGGGGTTATTTGTTTTTTTCTTGTATATTTGTTTAAGTTCCTTGTAGACCCTGGATATTAGACCTATATCAGATGGATAGATGCAAAAATTTTCTCCCATTCTGTAGGCCTGTTCACTCTGATGATAGTTTCTTTTGCTGTACAGAAGCTCTTTAGTTTAATTAGATCCTATTTGTCAATTTTGGCATTTGTTGCCATTGCTTTTGGTGTTTTAGTCATGAAATCTTTGCCCTACCTGTGTCCTGAATGATATTGCCTATCATTTCTTTGCAGGTTTTTATGGTTTTAGGTCTTACTTTTAAATCTGTAATCCATCTTGAGTTAATTTTTGTATAAGGTGTAAGGAAGGGGTCCAGTTTCAGTTTTCTGCCTATGGCTACCCAGTTTTCCCAGCACCATTTATGAAATGGGGAATCCTTTCCCCATTGCTTGTTTTTTGTCAGGTTTGTCAAAGGTCAGATGGTTGTAGACGTGTGGCCTTATTTCTGAGGTCTCTGTTCTGTTCCATTGGTCTATATATCTGTTTTTGTACCAGTACCATGCTGTTTTGGTTACTGTAGCCTTGTAGTATAGTTTGAAGTTAGGTAGCATGATGCCTCCAACTTTGTTCTTTTTGCTTAGGATTGTCTTGGCTATACAGGCTCTTTTTGATTCCATATGAAATTTAAAGTAGTTTTTTCTAATTCTGTGAAAAAGTCAGTGGTAGCTTGATGGGGATAGCATTGAATCTATAAATTACTTTGGGCAGTATGGCCATTTTCACGATATTGATTCCTGCTATCCATGAGCATGGAGTTTTTTCCATTTGTTTGTTTCCTCTCTGATTTCCTTGAGCAGTGGTTTGTAGTTCTCCTTGAAGAGGTCCTTCACATCCCTTGTAAGTTGTATTCCTAGGTATTTTATTCTTTTTGTAGCAATTGTGAATGGGAATTCACTCATTATTTGGCTCTCTGTTTGTCTATTATTGGTATATAGGAATGCTTGTGATTGTTGCACATTGATTTTGATTCCTGAGACTTTGCTGAAGTTGCTTATCAGCTTAAGGAGATTTTGGGCTGAGACAATGGGGTTTTCTAAATATCCAATTATGTCATCTGCAAACAGCGACAATTTGACTTCTTCTCTTCTTGTTTGAATACCCTTTCTTTCTTTCTCCTAACTGGTTGCCCTCACCAGATCTTCCAATACTATGATGAATAGGAGTTGTGAGAGAGGGCATCCTTGTCTTCTGCCAGTTTTCAGAGGGATTTCTTCCAGCTTTTGCCCATTCAGTATGATATTGGCTGTGAGTTTGACATAAATAGCTCTTATTATTTTGAGATATGTTCTATCAATACCGAATTTATTGAGAGGTTTTTTTTTTATTATTATACTTTAAGTTCTAGGGTACATGTGGATAACGTGCAGGTTTGTTACATATGTATACTTGTGCCATGTTGGCGTGCTGCACCCATCAACTCGTCAGCACCCATCAACTCGTCTTTTACATCAGGTATAACTCCCAATGCAATCCCTTCCCCCTTCCCCCTCCCCATGATAGGCCCCAGTGTATGATGTTCCCCTTCCTGAGTCCAAGTGAAGGGGTGTTGAATTTTATTGAAGGCTTCTTCTCCATCTATTGAGATAATCATGTGGTTTTTGCCATTAGTTCTGTTTATGTGATTGATTATGTTTATTGATTTGTATATGTTGAACCAGCTTTGCATCCCAAGGATGAAGCTGACTTGATCGTGGTGGAGAAGCTTTTTGATATGCTGCTGGATTCAGTTTGCCAGTATTTGATTGAAGATTTTTGCATCAAAGTTCATCTGGGTTATTGGTCTGATTTTTCTTTTTTTGTTTGTCTCTGCCAGGTTTTGGTATCAGGATGATGCTGGCCTCATAAAGTGAGTTAGGGAGGCGTCCTTCTTTTTCTATTGTTTGGAATAATTTCAGAAGAAATGGTACCACCTCCTCTTTGTATCTGTGGTAGAATTCAGCTGTGAATCTGTCTGGTCCTGGGCTTTTTTGGGTTGATAGGCTATTAATTACTGCCTCAATTTCAGAACTTGTTATTGGTTCATTCAGAGATTTGACTTCTTCCTGGTTTAGTCTTGGGAGGGTGTGTGTGTCCAGGAATGTATCCATTTCTCCTGGGTTTTCTTGTTTATTTGCAGAGAGGTGTTTATAGTATTCTCTGATGGTACTTTGTATTTCTGTGAGATCAGTGGTGACATCCCCTTTATCATTTTTTCTTGTGTCTATTTGATTCTTCTATCTTTTCTTCTTTGTTAGTCTGGATATCAGTCTATCTATTTTGTTAATCTTTTCAAAAAACCAGCTCCTGGATTCGTTGATTTTTTGAGGGGCTCTTCATGTCTGTATCTGCTTCAGTTCTGCTCTGATCTTAGTCATTTCTTGTCTTCTGCTAGGTTTTCAATTTGTTTGCTCTTGATTCTCTAGTTCTTTTAATTGTGATGCTAGGGTGTCGATTTTAGATCTTTCCTTTCTCCTGTGGGCATTTAGTGCTGTAAATTTCCCTCTAAACACTGCTTTGGCTGTGTCCCAGAGATTCTGGTACATGTGTATTTGTCCCCATTGGTTTCAAAGTACTTATTTATTTCTACCTTAATTTCACTATTTACCCAGTAGTCATTCAGGAGCAGGTTGTTAAGTTTCCATGTAGTTGTGTGGTTTTGAGTGAATTTCTTAATCCTGAGTTCTAGTTCAATTGCACTGTGGTCTAAAAGACTGTTTGTTATGATTTCTGTTCTTTTGCATTTGCTGAGGAGTGTTTTACATCCAATTATGTGGTCAATTTTAGAATAAGTACGATGTAGTGCTGAGAAGAGTGTGTATTCTTTTGATTTGGGGTGGAGAGTTCTTTAGGTGTCCATTAGGCCTGCTTGGTCCAGAGCTGAGTTCAAATCCTAATTATCCTTGTTAATTTTCTGTCTCATTGATCTGTCTAATATTGACAGTTGGGTTTTAAAGTCTCCCACTATTATTGTGTGGGAGTCTAATTCTCTCTGTAGCTCTCTAAGAACTTGCTTTATGAATCTGGGTGCTTCTTTATTGGGTACATATATATTTAGGATAGTTAGGTCTTCTTGTTGCATCAATCCGTTTACCATTATGTAATGCCCTTCTTTGTCATTTTTGATCTTTGTTGGTTTAAAGTCTCTTTTATTAGAGACAAGGATTTTAATCCCTGCTTTTTTTTGTTTGCTTTTTTGCTCTCCATTTACTTGGTAAATATTCTTTTATCCCTTTGCTTTGAGCCTATGCGTGTCTTTGCACATGAGATGTGTCTCTTGTATGTAGGACATGGATAGGTCCTGACTTTTTATCCAGTTTGCCAGTCTGTGTCTTTTAATTGGGGAATTTAGCCCATTTACATTTAAGGTTAATATTGGCATGTGTGAATTTGATCCTGTCATTATGATGCTACTGGTTATTTTACCCATTAGTTGATGCTGGCAAGGTGGCCTAATAGGAACAACTCTGGTCTGCAGCTCCCAGCAAGATCAATGCAGAAGGTGGGTGATTTTTCATTTCTACTGAGGCACCCAGTTCATCTCATTGGGACTGGTTAAACAGTGGGTGCAGCCCATGGAGGGCGAGCTGAAGCAGGGTGGGGTGCTGCCTCACCTGGGAAGCACAGGGGTTCAGGGAACTCCCTCCCCTAGCCAAGGGAAGCCGTGAAGGGACTGTGCCATGAGGAACTGTGCATTCCAGCCCAGTTCCTACACTTTTCCCAAGGTCTTCTCAACCTGCAGACCAGAAGATTCCCTCAGGTGTCTATACCACCAGGGTCCTGGGTTTCAAGCACAAAACTGGGTGGCCATCTGGGAAGACACTGAGCTAGCTGCAGGAGTTTTTTTTCATACCCCAGTGGCTC
Organism: Macaca thibetana thibetana; assembly: GCF_024542745.1. Taxonomy (NCBI): domain Eukaryota; kingdom Metazoa; phylum Chordata; class Mammalia; order Primates; family Cercopithecidae; genus Macaca; species Macaca thibetana. Next base: position 37,135,229 of record NC_065585.1, read on the forward strand.
CTGGAACACCAACAAGATAGAACCATTCAATCACCTACAAAGGGGGCTGAAGCCAGGGAGCCAAGTGGTGTAGCTCAGCAGATCCCACCCCCATGGAGCCCAGGAAGCTAAGATCCACTGGTTTGAAATTCTTGCTGCCAGCACAGCAGTCTGAAGTCAACCTGGGACACTCAATCTTGGTGAGGGGAGGGGCGTCTACCATTACTGAGGGTTGAGTAGGTGGTTTTCCCCTCACAGTGTAAACAAAGCTGCCTGGAAGTTCGAACTGAGCCAAGTCCACCGCAGCTCCGCAAAGCCACAGTAGCCAGACTGCCTCTCTAGATTCCTCCTCTCTGGGTAGGGCATCTCTGAAAGAAAAGCAGCAGGCCCAATCAGAGGTTTATAGATAAAACTCCCATCTCCCTGGGACTGAGCACCTGGGGGAAGGGGCAGCTGTGGGTACAGCTTCAGCAAACTTAAATATTCCTGCCTGCTGGCTCTGAAGACAGCAGTGGATCTCCCAGCACAGTGTTCGAGCTCTGCTAAGGGACAGACTGCCTCCTCAATTGGTCCCTGAACCCCATGCCTCCTGACTGGGAGACACCTCCCAGCTGGGGTCAACAGACACTGCATACAGGAGAGCTCTGGCTGGGATATGGCGGGTGCCCCTCTGGAATGAAGCTTCCAGAGGAAGGAACAGGCAGCAATCTTTGCTGTTCTGTAGCCTCCACTGGTGAGGCAAAGAGCGTCTGGAGTGAACCTCCAGCAAATTCCAACAGACCTGAAGCAGAGGGGCCTGATGGTTAGAAGGAAAACTAATAAACAGAAAGGAATAGCATCAACATCAACAAAAAGGATGTCCACACAGAAACCCCATTTGAAGGTCACCAACATCAAAGACCAAAGGTAGGTAAATCCACAAAGATGAGAAAAACCAGCACAAAAAGGTTGAAAATTCCAAAAACCAGAATGCCTCTTCTCCTCCAAAGGATCACAACTCCTCGCCAGCAAGGGAACAAAACTGGATGGAGAATGAGTTTGACGAATTGACAGAAGTAGGCTTCAGAAGGTGGGTAATAACAAATTCCTCCGAGGTAAAGGAGCATGTTCTTACCAACGCAAGGAAACTAAGAACCTTGAAAAAAGGATAGAGGAATTGATAACTAGAATATCCAGTTTAGAGAAGAACATAAATGACCTGAAGGAGCTGAAAAACACAGCAGGAGAACTTCGTGATGCATATATAAGTATCAACAGCTGAATTGATCAAGTGGAAGAAAGGATATCAGAGATTGAAGATCAACTTAATGAAATAAAGCATGACGACATGATTAGAGAAAAATGCATGAAAAGAAATGAACAAACCCTCCAAGAAATATGGGACTATGTGAAAAGACCAAACCTAGTTCGACTGGTGTACCTAAAAGTGATGGGGAGAAAGGAAACAAGTTGGAAAACACTCTTTAGAATATTATCCAGGAGAACTCCAACATAGCAAAACAGGCCAACATTCAAATTCAGGAAATGCAGAGAACACCACAAAGATATTCCTTGAGAAAAGCAACCCCAAGACACATATTCATCAGATTCACCAAGGTTGAAATGAAGGAAAAAATGTTAAGGGCAATCAGAGAGAAAGGTCAGGTTACCCACCAAGGGAAGCCCATCAGACTAACAGCTGATCTCTCTGCAGAACTCCTACAAGCCAGAAGAGAGTAGGGGCCAATATTCAACATTCTTAAAGAAAATAATTTTCACCCCAGAATTTCATATCCAGCCAAACTAAGCTTCATAAACAAAGGGGAAATAAAATCCTTTACAGACATGCAAATGCTGAGAGATTTTGCCACCACCAGACCTGCCTTACAAGAGCTCCTGAAGGAAGCACTAAATATGGGATGGAAAAACCAATACCAGCCACTGCAAAAACATACCAAATTGTAAAGAGCATCAACACTATGAAGAAACTGCCTGGTCTACATTTCTTTCTTCTACCCATTTAAAATATTTAACATAAACTCTTCAGTAAGTTTTTCTAAAGCCACCCACAGAAAATTCATCTTCGTCAAGCAGTTTCTGCCTTCTTCTCATCAAAATTATCAAAGCCAAGGAAATAGTAAGGGCCTGGCTAACTGCTTGAAATGGGGAAGGGAAACTATAATAAATGAAAATGTAGTTGGGTGGAAAATCCTTCCACAAATTAAAGGTTGATAGACTGGCTCTGAGATGTAAACATTTATAAAAGTGAAGGGCAAATCTTAATGGCTTGACTCAGGAGACCAGACAACTCCAAGCAATACAAAACAGGAAATAAATACTGGCATTTGAGCTCCTGGGAATTTAAGCATGAGGAAGAATTGCCAGAGGGTGGATGGATAGGACTCAGGGGTAGAACACTGGCTTCAGGACGACCAACAGCATCCAGATGAGATTTTGGCTCTGGAAAAAGAGGACACTGAGTCACCATCACAATAGGGTGTTCAAGAAGGAAAAATTTAGTTACCGGAAAGAGATGCAAAGATTAACCCTGTCCAGAAGCAAGGATGACTTCATGCTGGGTTGCTGAGTCACTGAGCTACTTGCTTATGGTTTCAGAATTCCTCCTCTTATAGAAGAAAGCAAGATTGGTCCCCAAGCTGGGGGTGGGGGTCAACTCTTGCAGCAGAAATTTGAGTTGCCCCAGGGATGGGGAGTGGAGGGGTGGGGGAAGGAGTGAAGAGTGAGTCAGACAGGCCATTAAACCAGACTCTGGATGCACAGTGTTTGAAAAGGACACTGGCATAAAAATTAGTCTTCACACACTTCTCCACACACGGATGCCGTCAACACTTAACTCTAAACATGCTGACCAAAATAAAAATAGCCTCCTTTTAAAAAATCGCCACTTGTATTTGCTCCTCGAAAGCTCAATTGCAGCAATCCAATGTAGAATATACTCATATGTTGAAAAATATGCTGACAATATTGTTCTGATATTGACTGTTAGTGACGTCGCAAGAATGAATAGTACATTTTCTGAGAGGATCAGAGAGCACGTCATGGACAATTGACAGTTTATGAATCACCAGTCAGGGAACACTATGTTACGATAATGCTAAGACTTTGAGTTGGGCAACAACCATAATTGTTGCAGCGAAAGCACTTTAATGTTATTCAGTGACTTCATAGGTCTGGTTTCTTTCCATTTTAATCTATACTACATTCAGCAACCACAGCAAGCCTTGTTAAACTATTAGTTAAATACATTCTTCCCCTTGCTTCATACTTCCAACAGATTCCTCATGTACTCCATGTCAAGTACAAAGTCTTTCTGTCAAAGAGCACCATGATTTGAACTCTCCACCAATCCGTAGCTCCTTGGAACTGTCTCCAATTTAATCTGTTCTCTAAATATGTCAGATTAATCATTCAAACTTACCTTTCACTTTTCTTTATGCTGTTCACACTACTGGAAAAACTTTATCTTCTTCTGGACATCTAAATGCTGCCATCTCTTAAGATGTACCTCTTGTTCCACTTCCTCCATGAAACCTTTTCCAGTAACACTTGCCAAGAATTTTCTCCCTTCTTCCAACTCTCTAGATTTCATACAGAAATGATCATCCACCTAACATCCTCCTCCATTTCCTTCTTCTTATGGAATCCCAATTTTATTCCGGCCAGCTTTTCTTTTCTTTTTTTCTTTTTTTGAGCAAGGATGTTAATATTCTGGCTACTGAAACATAAATGAGTTTCTAGGAATTGTTCTGCCAATATAGACCTGGCACGACTTTTCCTTCTTGGTGCTTCCTTTATATTCTTTCTAACATCTAAACCTGAAGTTGCAGATGGAGCTGTCATTTTATGTTTACAAAATAAACAAAGGAATGAAAGCTAAATGCTAACCATGACAAAATGGAAAGAGGGAAGGAAACTGGGATGTTGACAACATCATGGAGCTACTGTCCCAGCCCTGTTCTACTTATCTATAGCCATACGTTTCTTTTTATATAAGGAATATAAACCCCTATTGGGTAATTCGCGATAGGTCAGTGGATAATCTATACAGTTTAATACTATTTTTATCTAATATTGACATATATTCAGAGTCAATATCATATGATAAATCAATTATTCTCTTTTTCTTTCATCTTTGTTAATTTTCTCTTTCCAACTAGATATTATTGCTTTGTGGATGGATGTGATTTTAAATGTCTTTATTTATATTTCATCACTATTCTTCTTAGACATTGCTTGAGGAGTCTAATAAGTAAATGTTGTGCAAATGCTATTGAAATAAATTACATCAATCAGTCAATAACTCTTTAATAATATGAACTATGTGTTCAGCATAGTAGGCATCATACCAACTTAAGGGAGTTTGAGTTTTGGAATAGTTTCATTGTGACACTAGAAATCAGATCCCTGCAGATGGGTTTTAAAAATGTATTTGTTTTAAAATGGTTGCTAAGAGTCTTTTCAGTTACATCTCAGTACTTAATTTTATTATATTTTGCTATACTCTCAGGAATACTTGTACTTTCAGTATTCAGTGTTAAAATAGAATAATTAGATAAACTATGAAGTTGGGCAACCTTATAGGACCTAAGTAAACTATATCTTAGTAGAGTAGTTATTATGGAATGAATAATATAGTACTGTGAGGATACTCTGGTAACAAATTTCCAATACAAATTCAAAGGAATATTCTTTCTTTAGCTGTGGAAGAAGCCACTTTGCAATTGAGGAAGTCTAGAACTTGAACTTTAAGATTGTGGATAAATTGTTTATATAAAGTTAACTTTACTAAGAATGATGAGAATAAGCCCTGGAGATAAAAATGGTGAGCCCAGTACTAACATGCTTCAGAATAAGGAAGACTAATTAAAAGGTAGATGGTAGCTGCAAGGAGGTTCAGTAAGGAATATTGCCAATGATTATGTGTTGGTATCCAGTATTGCTATTTAAAAAATTATTTAATTATGTTTCAATTTTTACTGAAATATTTTTAAATGTCCAAATCAATGGATTTCTTTTATTTGTTCTTTATTATTCTTTTTGAAATTTGTAATATTTTGGCAATGTTACATAGTCTGTTTACATGCTCTGTGAAACTTATTGAAGTTTTTTTTTGGTTGCTTGGTATATAGTCAGTTTTTGTCAGCGTTCCATTGTTGTTTGAAAAGAATGTACAGTCTCAGTTTTAAAGATCTGAAGTTTGATATGTATTTCTTGAGTTCATCTTGTTAATTATATTATTCAGATGATGAGGAAATTAAGTCCATAGCTTAAAAATCATTTTGTGCTGAACTAAGAATAATATGTATATATGTTATATAACTAGTTTATAATGTTAAAGGGAATTTGAAATTTTAGAGAATTTGTAAGCTGAATCCTGTGATTCCGAGTTTAAAAAAGTAATTGATATTAGGTTTATGACTTCAAGTTGAAAGTTAAGATAATTTGCCTAATTTTAAAACACTATTGGAATATTTGTATTAAGAACTTCAGATTAATTCATTCTTTCTTCCTACCCCACAAACTTAAAAACACACACAATTTATTAGACAAATGAATTGTATAAGTTCTAGGAAGGATTTTCTTAGTAGTACTGTGTGCTTGCCTACCCAAGCATTTAAAGTTCCTCAAAAGGAAATAAAAAATACTAATCTAAAAAGTGAAATTTAAATACTTATAAAAATTAATTAAATCCATAAATTGAACATTTATGTGGAATTTATTCTACTTTAGTTAGCCAAACATTAAATAAAGATTCTCCTGAAAATTGTTCTTGTTTCGTATAAAATTTGCTACATTTGCAGATGAAAGAACTTTTTAAGGTGGACTTAAAAGCTTAAGGAAAATTTGTGGTTTTAGTTGGGAAATTCATTACATAGAATATTTAAATCACACATAATTCAAAATAGTCTTTTCTGGGCACAAAAGACCTCGTTGAGCATCAGAAAACTCCCATGGATGAAAATTAATATTTTAATCAAAATTTCAGAATGGGGGAAGTTGAGTATGGCATTCTAAACAAAGAAACGTAGAAGTCTCAATGAAAGACTGGGAAAATGGAAGCATGAACAGTGGTATGATAGAATCTTCCTACTCTCAATTAAAAAGAATAAAAGAATACAGAAATAGAGAAGTTGTACATGAAATTTGGAAGAAGGTCATCTATATGCTACAAGCTTTAATAAATTTGCTAGATTAATTGCAGATGGGACCAAATTTAAAAAAATCATTAAGGGATCTACAAACTTCCCTTTTAATAAAGTAGAGTAATTTCACAGAGTAAATAGACAAATATGCTAGAAAAAAATACTATCAACATCCCCTAATTTTGAGGGGCCAGGGCTGGAATTAAAGAATGGGGCACCATGGAATGGATCATGGGAATTTCATGGGGAATCTCTTTCACTAGCACAGATTCTTACAGTTTGGAAGCAGAATTTCCAATGGCAAATGTGGTCATACTAGGTAGGAAGCAGATTCTCCCATCACCATGGGCCCCTTTAGAAAGGAAAATAGACAAAGGCTTATCATGTACCTGGATTTATCCTAAATAGTAAAAATTAGTGAACACATACGTGGAGGGAGTGGTGAAATAACCTTGAATGGAAGGGTTTTGGGATCTGGAAAAAAGCTTGAGTTAGGGACTGGCTCAGAGCAGTAGGGAGAGTGATATGAGGCTCTATTTTTGCCCTGATTTCTTTTCCTTCCTAGACTATTTACACTAGAAATTAATACTTAATATTTACTCTCCTACTTCTTTCTGTAGTTGCAGAGGAGATATACAGGACCCACCTCATTAGAGTTCTAGATTACAGATTGGCGAGATTGGGAGGTGGGTGGGTAAGAGGGAACCTGATTCACACTAGACCCTCTTCAACCTTCTGGTTGACTGTACAATCTATGTTCTTTAATGTAGATTTGAGACTGTAGAATCTATGTTCTTTAATGTACATTTGAGAATCTGTAAAGGTAGCTGATATGGTTTGACTCTGTGTTCTCACCCAAATCTCATCTCAAATTGTAATCCCCACATATCAAGAGAGGGGGGTGATTGGTTCATGGGGGCAGTTTCCCTCATGCTGTTCTCATGATAATGAGTGAGTTCTCATAAGATCTGATGGGTTTTATAAATGTTTGGAAGTTCCTCCTTCACACTTCTTCTCTTGCCTGCCACCATGTAAGACGTGCCTGCTTCCCCTTCCACCATGATTGTAAGTTTTCTGAGGCCTCCCCAGCCATTGTGGAATTGTGTGTCAATTAAATTTCTTTTCTTTATAAATTACCCAGCCTTGGGCA